>NW_028134781.1:0-91826 GCF_964662115.1 Mustela nivalis | reverse complement strand
TGGAATCACTATGTTGTGCACCTGAAACTTATGTAGCATTGTGTGTCAACCATACTTCAATAAACAACCAACCCACAAACAAACAAAATTGTTCTGTAGAATGAACAGGAATTTCATAATTATCTATTTGTGCCAAATGAATATGTATGGATCTCACCATTTTAAAGGTTAATAAAAGAAAATAAAATCTTATAATCATCTCAACTGATTACAAATAAAGTATTTATTAAAATTCGTCTCTGTGTGTATATATACCTGTGGCAAGTTTTATGCCTAACAACAAAATACAACAGATAGTCCTATATAAGTTAAAACCAAATAGGTTTATATGCAATCACTCTTTTTTTTTTTTTTTAAGTAAGTGCTACAGCCAGTGTGGGGCTTGAGGTCACAACCCTGAGATTAAGAGTAGTATGTTCCTGATTGAGTCCCGCCACTTCTCTTCTTGCTACTATTTGAATGTTGCTTCAGAAGATCTATCCCATAATAGACTATAAATATGGGAAGGATATGGTGAAAATAGTGTAATTTGCAAGTAATATAAATACAAGGAAATCTTCAGAAACAATATGAATTCAGTAGAAGAATTAAATCCAAATAAATATACAAAATTATTACATAAATATATTAGGAAAAGAAAGTCATTTACAATAGCAAATATGAAAAAACAGACAAAGAAACCATAAAACAGGAGTAAGCCTATCGGGGGAATAAACTTAACAAGAAATAGGCAGTAATTATGTAAAGAAAACTTGAAAAGCTCAACTAAAGAGTTAAAAACTGCCTTAAAGTACAGAGTCACACGCAATATTCTTGGATGGTAACCCTCTGTGTCATACAGATATAAATTTTCTAAAAATTAACTTATCAATATAATGAATACTAATTAATACCCCAATTGAACTGGAGGAAAAACTTCCAATTACTTTAAAGTTCATTAAAATAATAAATGTGTGAATATAACCGGAAAAATATTTTAAAATAAAGGTAAGAAAAATTTGCTTTGACATTAGAAGCATATTATAAAAATATAATCAAATCGTTCCCGGAAAAAAAAAAATGGAATACACTAAAGATTCCAGAAACAGATTAACATATATATGAGGATTTAACATATAATAAAATTGGTGTATTTCTTATGGGGCCACAGGTAGAGTGGGGAGGATGGATTAAAGAATAAATGGCATTGAGGGGCACCTGGATGTCTCAGTCCATTAAGCATCTGCCTTCTGCTCAGGTCATGATCCCAGGGACATTGGGCTCCCTATTCTGTGGGGAGTCTGCTTCTCCCTCTGCCTCTCTCCCTGGCTTGTGCTCTCTCTCTTACTCACTCACTCAGTCTGTCTCTCTCAAATAAGTAAATAAAATCTTTAAAAAATAAAATAAAGAATAAATGACATTGGAACAATTTGATTTTGATTAAAAGGTATTGTATCCTTTCCTAATACCAAAACCCTCAAAAGAATTAATGTCAAAAATCTGAAATGAATTAATGATTTAACAGGATGAAAATAATCACAAAATAAAAAGAATATTTAGAAAGTTATTTTTGTAACTTTAAGATAGGAACAACTTTCTAAGGAAAAGACTAATAGTTTGCATTACATATAAATTTAAAATGAACAATAAACCAATGGAAAATGTAGTAAAGAGCAGGGTAAGTGCATAAAAGAATATGCATAAAAGAATATATGTGTCCAAAAAAAATAGGAAAAATTGTTTAGGCAGATATTTTTCAGGTATGAAATTGGTTAGGGCTTAAGCATTAACATTTTTAGTATCAATGAGTGTGAATTGCACACTGATACCTTTCTAGACATCAATTTAGTAATATAACTTGGGGTTATTAAGTTAGATAGTTATCCTAAGAAAGTAATTAGATAAGTGTGTGAGGGTATATGTAAAAGGGTGTTTATTGTAGTTTTGTTTATATTTCTTAAAATGGTAAGAACATAATGTCCAATGATAGGGGGTTTACGACCATTTAAAATGGCTGACATTAAAAAGTGTGCACAACACATTATTAAGAGAAAAAGAACAGGTTATGCAAACAGCTCAGGGCAGATAACCTCCAAGTCTATTTTCTAAGGATGCATAACTGGAAACATTAGTAGCAGTTATCTCTGGGTAGGAGATCTTTATTTTCTTCACAATTTTCTGAAAAGTTTTCCATGAGTATGATTTTTTCTTATAATAAGAAAAGATTTTATAATTAGATAATTTTTTCTTAAAATTAAAAAAGATTTATTTTCCTTAAAAGAGTCTTATTTAATTAAGTAATGAATGATCTAATTCTTTCATGTATTGATTTACCTTTATGCACGATTTACTTTGTTGGAGCCATGGAAGTTTTCCAATTTCCTATGACTTTATCATTTTACTTATAAATCTCTTTTTAAAAATGGCTTTATTCATTTCCAAGAAACTTTATTTCAAACCATACATATAACTTGCAAGCCATTAAAATATTTAAATAAATGATTAGAATTTGGAAATAATACATGCATTTGCCATAATTGCTTCATTTTTTAATTTCCCACTCTGTCCTTAATGAACATCGTGCCTTGTTTCTTTCTGTGATACTGCACACCAGCGATCACCTATGAACCAAGGATCTGTAGAATTTTCTTCCCACACAGTGCTAAGTAGCTAAGTATAATACATCTGCTTTTGCCTCTCACTATATTGTAATTAACTTGCTGAAGTTTCACAAGACATTAATCTGCCCTTTTATTTTTATAGTTCATTAAGCACATTATAATGTGCATCTCATATTTTAATCTTATAATAATCAAAATAATCTTATTAGTTATTTCTCACATACTGTTATTAAATTATGGAATATAATCCAACTAAACAAAAATGCTCAAAAATAAGGTTGTCTCTAGTTTGAGCTCCAGAAAGAAGCTGATGGAACAGGTGGAGTCATGGGAGGTCCTGTTCCAGATCAGAGCTGTATCTACAAGTTCTAAGTCAACTTAGGAAAGCCTGAAATGGTCAGAAGAATGATTGATTTTACCTTTGAGTCTTACCACACTCTGTCTGAATTTACAAAACTGTATTTAGTTGATAGTGAATGCAATCATGAATTCTAAAATTCACGAAGGGAGCTAGATTTCTCGTGAGCACCTAAAGGAGGTACATTCATTGATAGATAGTGTTTCCATTTTTTACCTGCCACCATGGTGCCTTTCTCTGCATTTTTATGTATATTTATTTAACATTCCTAGAAAACATGTATTGGGTGTCATTCCCTTTAATTCCATGTCAAATAGAAAACACAGATGGCACTGCTACCACTCAAGCAAAAATAGGCAAACCAACGCAGAAATCCTTCTAGACTCTTCTTCTTCCCAGGACATCTTCAAATTCTATACATTGTTCTTTTAAAGGATGGAGGATCTTTCATTTTTTCATCCTTTCTGTTCATTACCTGGACTTTTTCAATAGCTTCCATGTTGGCTTTCCTTTCTTCAGACCTTCCAATACACCCCCACCAGAATGGTCCTTTTAAATTCATCCCTGAGATATCACTTGGACTTTAAGACCTTCCGTGGCTCTCCCCATCTGCCTGGCAAGAGTCAAGCTCTTTAGCTGCCATATTACACTTCCTTCTTCTACCCTCCAGACTCATCATCTTCCATCCTGCTTCACACCTCTGTGGGTTTGCATAGTTTGCCACTCTTCCCTAGGATGACCTTTTCTTCCATCCCTTGCAATCATTCTAGTAAAAGGTTGTCAGTTTTAAAATTTAAAGTCTTCAAGCTTCCAGGTGTACAAGTATCACCTAGGGTACTTTTTCCAAATGACCCCAAGAATCTAGGTATTTCTGACATAAGTAATGAGCCTTGCACCAGTGATTTTCAACTCAGACTGCACATTAGAATAACCCAGGGTTCGGAAGAAAGTGCGGAAGCACTCAAGAGATGTCTGGACAATAGTGTGGTTTAAATAGTGCCAACAGGACTTCTTCTAATGTTCCTCCAGAAACCACTGAAAAGCACTGAACTTTGAAAACATTGCTTTAAAACCATGTTCAGAAAACAATGCTTCTGTGAAGAAGTCCTTGATCCTTCAGTCAGAGTAGATCACTCCCTTCCATGGGATTGATTCCCTGCTAAAATAAAAGCCCTAAAAACAGCCATGCCATATTTGCCTTTGCAAACTCAAACACCTAGCTAAATTCGTGTGTAAGTGCCCCCCCCCCCGCCACACACAAAAACACACACTGCCCTTGTCTCTCTGTCTCTCTCTTTTTTTTCCTCTTGCTCTCTCTTGCTTATGGAACTTTTGGGAAAACCATCTGGAGCTAATAGTAATACCATGTTCTTTGCCAGATGAGCTAAACAGCCAGACCAATCCTAACAAAGATCAACCGATCAAGAAACACCATTTTGTTCACTAAGCACCTAGTCTTGTAAATAAGGAAATATAAATGATTTAAAAAATCATGAAATTGTCCTTAGAGAGCATGAACATTCTTTTCCTAGCTGAAAAGCTTCACACTATGTATCGCATTCTACTACCTCCTAAATACTTGGCTATGCTTTCATCCTTCAGCTCTACTCTTTCCTTTAAAGTGTCTGAGTATGAGACTGTATGTATTTAGTTTAGTAAAGGTCTTATCATTTCCCTGCCCTGGAAAAGTTTTTAAATATCATAGTTTTCTTCCTTTTTTTCTGCTCAGTGTTATTAGATGATAGCCTAAAATTTAGGCTTAAAAACTTACTTTCTTAATGACTCATCAAGTCAAATATCCCAGCCCATGGAAACATGCCATTGTAGCCATGTAGGAACCAACATCCCAGCATTGCCTGGATAATACTTTCTCAGCTGTCACTGCTCCTTACCAACCCATTGGTGAAACCTGTTGTGTTTATATGGGCTACACAGGAAAACCCTTGTAAAAGTTATTTCAAAGGAACATAAACAAATAGAGTGAAACCAAGAATCAGAGAGCAGTACAGGGAGCGATCAGGCAGAAGCAACGACAAAGAACAAAAGAAAAAAAGTGGTTATAGTCCTGGGGAACATGAAAAGGGGAGAGATTGATATGGAAGTAAACACATTTAATATAGAGAAGATTTTCCTTGGAATAAAGAATGACTAAGCACCAGAAAATATTTTGAGGGACATAAACTGTGAAAGGATTATTAAAATAACTGTAAATGCATGTGACTGTTTCTCACATAGATCCATTCATGGGCATGGAGAAAGAAAACATCAAGATAAGTGTTTTCTAATGCTACTAATTGTTTTCATTAAGCAATTATGTGCTTGCCTGAACCTTGAGCACATGCTGTTATTTATACGAAATGTTTACCACACATGCTTGGTCCAAAGGAAAGAAAGCCGTTAAAATCAAGTTAGATCCTGGGGTGTGTGGGTGTCTCAGTCAGTTAAGCGTCCAACTCTTGATTTCAACTCAGGTCATGGTCTCAGAGTTGCAAGATTGAGCTCCGAGTCAGGTTTTCTGCTCAACATGGAGTCTGCCTGAGATTCTCTCTCTCCCTCTGCCCTTCCTCCACAGTAAATAATTACATCTTTTAAAAAAATTGGGTTATGTCCTCAAATATTCCATTATAACGCTTTCATACTCTGAAATGCAGATATATAGATGGTATTTTTCATTTGTGAAGTGTAAAAATAAATTACTTTAGATCCAGTACTTTAGACCGTATTCTTATGTTATTACTTATATTTGTTTACTTGTATATATTTAGATATTATGTACGTTATTTTTATATATGTATATATATAAAGTGCATTGTTCACTACTCAGATGTACTTGTATGAGGTTTAATATGGAAGCAAGAGATGCGAGGAGAGGGCTTGGTGTGGAGTGGCAAAGATGAAGAGTATCTGAGATTGTCGTTGGCCATGGCAGTTTTCTGTCATAGAACCAAGCGTGGTTCTGGACTCCGCAAAGGAAAAGCCTTACTTCAATAAGAGCACTGAGGCCCTAATGTGAGCAGTGGCAGTTCTGCAGTGTGATAATTGGAATTATTACTGTAAGCTGAACCTAGAATCTATTCCCTCAGTCCGTCCAAAAGTTCTGTTACATTTCTAGTGTTTCTTAATACTCCCCTTTCCACTTAAACTAACTAGAATAGTTTCTTTTATCTCCAACCATGCATATATGAATATGCATAATATATAGAATAGAGAATCATAATTTCAAGTAGCACATCTAATAGCTATTGTTTCATTTTACAGAAAAAAAAAAAACCATATACTGGAGACTTCCTCCTTTCATGAGGTAACACTTCTGCTTGACCGCTACTGTGTAGCCAGGCTGCATTACATATTAGAGGAAACTGTTAAAATAATTGGGCAAGTCATTCTCCTCATGCAGCATATACATATCTGAAATAATTCTAACTCAAGAAATGTTTTAAAGTAAGCTGATTTGTTGCAAATTAGAGAACTGGAAGAAAATGTTGGTACTGCCCCTTGAAAGAGAGCAGTAATCACCAAGATTTTCGAATTCTTTGTGAAATATTCCCTGTAATTCCCTTCTATTACTAAACCTCTAAACACAACTTCGAGAAGATGAGTCATAGAGAATCGGAAGAAAAAGCTGTCAAGTGATCAGAAAAAAATGAAATAGATGGATGAGGTACCAATTTCTGTTTTAAAAAATCTGAATGCACTTGGAAGATCAGAAAGATGGTGATTCCGGCTTTCACCATAAAAAGAAAAATTTGGTGGGCATATGCATTGCTTAAAAAAAAATCTCATTCATGGAATCTGAAAATTTATAGAAATAAGAAATCTCTAGTTCAACAACCTAATTTATAGGTAACTGATTAACCTCCATTGTGGGAAGGGGATTAAAATATATATATTGAGACATTTCCTCATGCCTATGTCTTTACTACTCATCCAAAACATGTGGGCAAATGTCACTCTCAACTAAACCTTCATGTTTTCCACTTTTCCATATCCAGTAAGCACACCCCCACATGCCTATGTGAATGTGTGTATATATAACTTTGAAAAATGTATCTTATATTTTTCTATGACATCATGTTGCACAATTAGTGGTTTCTAGAATCATTACACTTTTCTTTTGGAACAATACACATAAATCTGTATATTTATATGCACACACAAATATAATTTTGGTGGGTGTAATGACATGAAATAAGATTTAAGGTTCTTTTACTCAGAATTAACCTGTATCCGGTGATGATTTATGGGAAATACAAAGAATAGAATGCTATGCAGATGTTAATTGTACAGTACAAATCAGTAGCAAAATGAAGGTAAATATATAGGAATCTAGTCTTTTAGCTTCAGAACAAAGACCTCCATTCCGGCCTCCTCCTCAATACAAAATTATTTTGGGAGAACAGGAAGAGAACCCACAGAAATGCAGCAAAAGTACGTAAACAGTTGAAATGCAGCACCAAGGAAGACATAAAAAGTCCTTAGTGAGTCAGACTTGAAGTTTATAGTCTTGTTTTTTCTTTAGTCTGCATTTCAATGGCCTTTCTATTTTTGTTAAAACTGAAGGGAAAGAGGGTTTTATTAGAGGTTTGTTGACTAGCTGCTCACCCTGCTTACATGTGTGTGAGACCTCTAGCTGTCAGATACAGATGGAAAGGGAAGTACTCTTAGATTTGCGTGACTATGCTCCACAAACTTCAAAATACGTATTTTAAACTAGATATAGTTGCTTTCTCTATCAACTAAATGCTTGTATTTTCCCAGTAATATATAGAATTTCAGAGCTGTACATATATTGTCTTTGTAGAACAAGATGGTCAATGAAGCAGTCACTGTGAAAACCTCATGAGAACAATTATATCTCAGCAATTAAGTTGATGACTAAATTTGGCATTAGAAAAATGTTAATGACATACTTTCTGTAGCCCTTTCTGGAAGGGCAAACTTTCTTTCTACCCACCGCCCCCCCCCCATTCCTTTCATCAAAATGACTAGGCACAAATGATTAAAAATATCTTACAAGTACCTAGAACTGGGACCTGGAAAGCTACAGCTAGAAAGAACTGGAAAACATATTCTCAGAAGGTCAAAATTTCAAGCTCCTCTTTTTTGTGTGTGCCAGTATTTTTAGACAATCAAATTATATTTCTGTGAAGATTTTTTAAAAAAATAATGAGCCTGGAAAAAAAAAAAAACTCAAGAAATTCCATGGCTTTTTGCTAATCCATTTAGGTTGGATTTTTACAGTATTTTATATGGGGAAGAGAAACAATTTATTATTTGTGCTCAGTGACCTTGAACTCTAAAAAACGAGGGGTTGAAAGTGACTAGGAGTGGCAGGAAGTAAAACCAACCCATAATTGTGTCTAAATATAAATGCGGACTTTTGGGTTTGAATGAACTTTAAAACAGTTTTTGATACGATAGTTCTGTTACCTACATAAGAGCTCATCCAAAACAGTTGTTTTCCCAGTATTGCATAAGGGACAATTAAGGATGCAAATATATCAGCATTCATTTGTTTATTTCACAAAAATTTGAGTACATACAATGTGCCAGGGATTTTGCTAGATCCCAGAGCTAGAGAACAAATACTCTAGCTTCAAGAACACAATTTATTGGAGGAGTCAGATGCGTATTTTAAAGTATTTCTATGAGGAGCACCTGGCTGGCTCAGTTGGTAGAGCATGGGACACTTGATCTTGGAGTCATGAGTTCACCCCATGTTGGATGTAGAGATTACTTAAAAATGAAATTAAAAATATATATATATTTACGGGAATACTATGATACAAATGCACACAGAGTATTCTGAGAACATGAAGAAATACCTCTTCTACATGAAGGTCCTAGGCCAAGTAAGGTTCCTGGGGGATTTGACTCCTCAACGTTTACCTCGAGTATGTATTTAAGCGAGCCTGGATAGAAGGAAGCCAGGGACACTCAGGGCTGCAGGAACAAAAGTATGGATGTAAGAAATGCTTTAGGTGATTTGTTGGTTGATCTAAATATCACAGAGATGGAGTTCTATCATTAAAATATATTTGATATTTTAAGTTTGAATTTATGAGAAACACAGGAGCAAACCTTAAAAAGATATTGTGATAATAATTATTTGTCACTTCAAAACCAATATGTGGATGCATTTTTTTCCTTAGGAACATGATATAGACTCCAGAGTATTTGCTTCTATCAGGAAGTTCTGGGAACCTTTCTAGATCCTCCCCCAAGCAAATTCTTCTTTGTAATGTTCTATCTACCTTTGGTTACATTTTGCCTAGAAATAGCTGAAGCCAGTGGGCTTTCCACAGAAGTGGGGGTTCCCAGCCCCAGCACAACTGACATTTTAGACTAGATAATTCTGTGTTGTTGTGGGGAGCTGTCCTGTGCATTACAGAATGTTTAGAAGCTTCCCTGGCCTTTGCTCACTAGCCAATGGAAGACTCCCCCTCCTTCAACAGTTGTGAAAACTTAAATGTCTGCAGACACTGTAGTATATCCTGTGGGGGACAGAATCACCGTTGGCTGAATACCACTGCACTAACATAAGTCATTACAACCTAGTTCTACTGCAGATGTTTGAATGGGGCTCAAATGTTTTACTTTTTGTAATAATATTGAATGACTATTGGGTAGCTTGTGTAGGTAGTATCCAGCCACTAAATGCCAAATCACTCACAATAAAAGCCAAAAATATACTGGATAGACACATACTCAAAAAACATCCTGTACTGATGCCAGCATGGTGACATTATCATTCCTTCCCTGAGCACACAAGAGAGGCACAGCTCCTCTCTGGCCTGTAAGAAAACTGGGATGAATAAATCTTCTTTACTGAAGTGATGCCACACTCCAACCCATCTTTCTCAAACTCAGGTGCCCCGTGGAACCTTCTGAGGAGATTTAAATAATACTGAAACTTTGATTACTCTGCAATGTTCTGATTTAATTTAAACAACACTGATACCCAGTTATACCCAGAGGTTTGAATTTAATTGGATTTAATTGGTGTGAGGTGAGGCTTAGGTATTAGAAGTTTTAAAAGTTCCCAGGAGATTTTAATGTGCTGCCAAGGTTGAGAAGTTCTGCGTCCTTTACCTTACCTTAGGCTATGAATCATCCTTTTTTGTTTTATTCCTTTCCTTTTATTTCTTTCTTTCTTTTTTTTTAATCTTCAGGTTGTTTAGGGATGTTAGGACACAGTTAAATCTTAGTTCAGTTATATATATATATATATATATATATATATATATATATATATATATATATATATAATTAGTTTTTATAAAGGTCATAAATTTAGTGCCCCATGACTAGGGGCACCGAGCTAGGAATTTAGCTTTTGGAACAGAGAATTTAGTCTTTAACCTACTGTTTCCCAAATTTGTCTGCACATTAGAATCACCTGTTTTTTATTTCCTACAGTTCAGGCCACACCCCAATTCACTCACCACCTCTAGGGTGTTCCACTATGTCAGTATCTAAGAAATTCGCCAAGTGATTCCAGGGAGCAGAAGTATTTGGAAACCATTGCTTCAACCAGATCTGGCAAGGGATCTAATTGTTTGGGCCCAGTAGATATAGATTGTTGGTTCTCATCTTTAGTTGCACATTAGAATCACCTGGGGAGCTTTTAAGACTCCAAAAGCCCAAGCTTTACCCCAAGTCTATTAAGTCAGAATTGCTTGGCATAGCAGTCAGTCACTAGTAGTTTGTAAAATTCCATAGATGATTCCAATATGCAATCAGGCTGTAGGTTTCAGACTTATGCATGCATCAGAATCACCCACAGGGTTCAATAAAATGGACTGCTGGACTCCATACCCAAGACTTCTAATTTAGTAGTTCTATGTCAGGCCCAAGCATTTTGCATTTCTAATAAGTTCTCAGTGGCTAATATTTTTGGTCTGGGGACCACACTTTGAAATCTAAGTCATTGGTTTAGAAAATCAGCTTAATACATGAAAGATGGAAAGTGACACATGGAAAATTAAGTTTAACTTTCTGGAATTTCTTTAGTGCTGCTTATTTTACCGATTGTTGACTTCATCTGTAAATGTGCTATTATTTAAAATCTCCATGACTAGGGGCACCGAGCTGGTTCAGTCTGAAGAGCATGTGATTATTGAGCTTGGGGTCCTGAGTTAGAGCTCCATGTTGGGTATAAAGAATACCTAAAAGTAAATAAATAAAATCCCATACTAATTATAACTATTTTAATATTTTCTTCTATTTCTTATATTAATTCTCTTCTATTTGAATTAATTTTCCCTTTTTATATTTGATGTTTCTTTTTTTCCTATTTACTCATATTTGTAAGTGAGATATAGATCCACAAGTATAGAATCTAAGTTCATTTCATTAACCCAAATGAGCAGTATCTATGTGCTGGCAGTAAATACAATGTCTAATGAAGGAACCATGATTGCAAAAGTTGTGGGTCCACAGATGGAGAAATGAACACCTGTAGCAGAGAAGGCTCTGCTTTAAGGTATGCAGATTGTCTACAAAACGCTAAAGTACTTATCCCTCACAGAATCGCTATGCTATATAGAATCCTTGCCCCATTTCTCTGGCCGCAGGACTCACCCACCCGAGAATCCCAGGTGTCTGCCCTCCTACTTTATAGAGTAATGTGTACAACTCTAGCCAGATGATGAATGTTTGAGTCAACCACTCAGAAAGCTCTGAAGGAAGGTGTTAAACGTGCCATTCCATGGTTCAGTTATTTCCTTGTTTCTATAACAGTCTATGTAATGTTATTATTCTCTCTCCATACCTTCCCCTAATCCCCACAAAGAAAGAAAGAAAGAAAGAGTAAAGAAAAGGAAAAGAAAGAGAGAAGATTTACTCAGAAACAAATAAGGAAATTAGAGAAGATATCAAATAAATTGTACAGAAGTAAACTTCACAATGAAAAAACAACAAAACAACCAGACAGAAATCAAAAGTAGAGCACTTGAATAGTATTTTTTACCAATTGGATCTAAGAGATACATACAGAATACTTGACCCACCAACAGCAAAATATTCAGTCTTCTCAAGTATATATGAAATATTCTACCATTCTTTCTTGAACATTTCCATAAAGTGAAGAGAACAATTCTAGACTCATTCTATGAGGCCAGCATTACCCTAATACCGAAGCTAGGTCAAGACAACACAAGATAAGAAAACTATTGACCAGTGTTGTATCCCTGATGGATACCGATGCGAAAATTCTCAACAAAACACCAGTAAATAGAATTCAACAGCACATTTACAAACAATAACAAAGAATTCCAGGATTTATTCCTAGAGTGTAAAGATTGTTCAACATATAAAAATAAATCAATTTAATACAATCACAATAACAGAATGAAGAACCAAAACCATGATTATCTCAACTGATCCATAAAAATGTCTGACAAAACTCAATATCTTTCATGATAAAAACACTCAACAAATGAAGAACAGAAAAAAAATAATTAAACATAACAAAGTCCATATATGAAAAGCCCACAACTGACACCATATTCATTGGTGAATAACTAAAACCTTTTCCTCCTACATCAGGAACAAGAGGAGTGTGTCTGCTTTTGCACTTTCAATTCAAAGTAGTGCTAGAAGTCCTATCCAGAGCAATTAGGCAATGAAAAAAAAAAGCATTTAAATCGAAAGGAAAAATATAATATTTGTATGTTAAAGACAAAATGACCTTATGTAGAAAACCCTATAAAGATCCCACAGAAATATTGTTAGAACTAATAAATGAATTTAACAAAGTTGCAGGATACAAAATCAATACACAAAATCAATTGTGTTTCTATACATTAACAATGAATGATTCAAAAAGGAAATTTTAAAAATGGTTTTATTTAGAATATCATTAGAAAGAAGAAATATCTAGGAATAAACTTAATCATGGAGGTGAAAGACTTGTACACTAAAAACTGAAGGAAATTAAGAAATGCTGCTGAAAAAAATTAAAGAAAACACAAAGAAATGGAAAGACATCCCATCTTTATGGTTTGGAAGACTTAATATTGCTATGATGTCAATCCTACTTAAAGTGATCTAAGATTGAATGGAATAATTCCTATCAAAATCTCAATAGTGTTTTGAAGAAAAAGAAAAATCCATCATAAAATTCATGTGGATTCTCAAAGGACACTGAATAGCCCAAACAATCTTGAAAAAGAGGAACAAAGTTGTACATCTTATACTTCCTGATTTCAAGATTTAACACAAATCTGTAGTAACCCTCACATATACAGTTACATGATTTTTCACAAGGGTGCCAAGACCATCCAATGAAGGAAAGAACAGTCTCTTCAACAAATGGAATTAGGAAGACTGGATAGCCTCATGCAAAAGAATGAGGTTAAATCCTGACTTTACACTGTAATAAAAAATTTGCTCAAAATGGAAACATAAGACCTAAAACTATAAAACTCCAGAAGCACACAGAGAAAAGCCTTCATTAGACTGGATTTGGCAAGGATTTGGCAAACACAGGCAAGAACAACAAAAAAAGGCTAATGGAACTACATCAAACATTAAAATTTCTGCACATCAAAAATCACAGTCAGTGTGAAGGCAACATACACTATGGGGAAAAATATTTGCAAGTCATATATCTAGTAAGGGTCAAAATCCAGAATATACAAAAACTCCTAAAATAACCCAATGAAAATATGTACAAAGAACTTGAATAGACATTTCTCCAAAGATGAGATACAAATGGCCAACAAGCATAGGAAAAGATACTCAACATCGTTAATCATTAGGAAAATGCAAGTCAGAACCAGAAAGAAGTATTACCTCACATCTGTTAGAATGACTACTGTTAAAATGACAAAAACAAAAAAGGCAATAACAAGTGTTGATGAGGATGGGGATTAACAGGAACCACTCCTTATAGAAAACAGTATGATGGTTTCTCAAAAAATTAAAAATAGAACTATCATATGATTTAATAGTTCCACTTTTGAGTTTATATACATAATAATTGAAAGCAGGATCTTTGGGCCATGTGGCTAGTGCAATTGGTTAAGCATCTGACTTTTGGTTTCAGATCAAGTCATGATCTTGGGGTTATGATATTGTGCCCCAAGTCAGGCTTCCCACTCAGCTCAGAGTCTGCTTAAGACTCTCTCTCTCTATGGGAGCCTAGTGGCTCAGTCATTATGTGTCTGCCTTCGGCTCAGGCCCTGCATCAGGCTCCTTACTCCATAGGGTTTCTTCTCCCATTTTCCCTGCTTGTGTTCCCTCTCTCACCATCTCTCTCTCTCTGTCAAATAAATAAATAAAATCTTAAAAAAAAAAAAACCTCTCTCTTGCTCTTCCCTACCCCTTTCAAGTAAATAAATATTTAAAAAAAAAACAGGATCTTGAAGAGATATTTGCATACCTATGGTTCATAGCACCACTGTTTACAATAGCCAAGAGATGAAAACAATCAAATATCTAACCACAGATGAATGGATAAACAAAATGTAGTATATACACACAAGAAAATATTATTCAGCTTTAAAAAAAAGGGGGGGGGGAATTCTGCTATCAAAGGGCCTTTGGACTTGAAGTACAAGGACAGCTCTTCCCAAAGGGTCTTCAGACAGACAACCTTTGGATTGAACCACAGCATTGTTTTTTCCCTAGGTGGTTTAGCCTGCCATTTCTGTGGAGTTTGGACTCAGCAGCTCCCATAATCGTGTGAGCCAACTCCTTAAAATATATCTGTATCTATATCTATATCATCTATATCTATCTCTGTGTGTGTGTGTGTGTGTATGCCCTATATATCCCCTATGGATACTGTTTCTCTGGAGAACTCTAATATAGAATTCTGAGTAATAAATGGATGAAACTTGAGGACATTATGCTAAGCCAGCCACAAAAAGACAAATACTCTATGATTCCATTTATATGTATTCAGAAAACTCAAATCATAGAAACCCAAAGAGGAAAGGTGGAGGCTGGGGCCTAGTGGGAGGGGGAAATGGGGAGTTATTTAATGGGTATAGCTGTTGCACAAAATGCAAATATCCCAGAGGTTGGTTGTGCAACAATGTAAATATATTTGGCACTAGTGACTTGTACACTTAGAGAAGGTTAAGATGGAAAATTTTATGTTTTATGTCTTTTCCACAATTAAAACAAAATAAAGCAAAACAGAAAACAATGACAAGTTATCATTATTTGCCTGGTTCTAGTGATTCTGAAACAAACTACAGAGTTAAAATTAGGAAATGTCTGCTATGGCTTCAATGACAAAGAGAAGAGATGTGAGTTGGAATGGAGATCCAAATTGAAATTGAATCAACGATTTCCAGCTGGCATCACAAAATGTAACAAATAAACAAATGGACAGGAAGACAAACAAATAAGGTGTTTTCTTATATATAACATGCAAAGATGAATGATGTATAAGGTCAAGGACTAACACTTCTATTCCACTATCTGTGGCAAGTTCCTTATGAAATCTTAACTCTCCTTACGTCAACATGGGATATATGAGAAAATTCAAGTGTGTTCAGAAAGAAACAGCCTAAAAACTGTAAATATCTATTATAGGAACATTAATCCCATGTGAAAGTTAAATGTTTGCATATAAAAATTAAGAGAATCCAAATTTCTTGATGCGTAGATTAGAGGGGTGGGAAAAAGTGAGTTATTACAAGAAGTGGGTTTTCCAACAGTTCCCTGTTCTCTTAGAACACAGAACAGAAGGACATGGACTTCAGTTCAGTAAAAGACCTTCCTGGGAGTAAAAGCAGCTAATTAAGAGAATGCCAGTCTCCCTGTATTGGCTGTGTAACAAAGAAGTCTATACCCAGACTTAATAGCTTAAAGCAACACACATTCACTATTTATTATTTTACTATTTTTGTGGGTCTGGAGTCTGAGCATGGTTTAGCTGTGTCCTTTGATCATGATCTCACGAGATTTACCCCAAGGTGTTGGCTGGAGGTATAATCCCAAGTTATCGGAGTCCTCTTCCAGCCTCGCTGGTTGTTGGCACAATTTAATTTCTTACAGCCTTGTGGATGGGGGCCCCCTTCTCTGGCACATGGCCCTTTCACTGTAGGGAATTTGCTTCTTCAAGACTAACAGGAGAGTCTCCTGCTGCTCTGACTCTCTTTGGGATGGCTCACCTGATTATTTCAGGCCCACACAGAATAATCCATTCTTTTTATTAATTTAAAACCAACTAATTAAGGAGTAATTACATCTTAAAATTACTTAACTTTTGTCATTTAGTGTAATAAAATCTTTGGAGTAAGATCCCGTAATATCCACAGTCCTACCCACACTAAAAGGGAGAGGATTGTACAGGTCATGTACATGAAAATGCAGGACATTTTGAGACCGTCTTGGAGTTTTGCCTACAACACAATCTGAATCTTTCCATATCTGACTCCAAACTGTATCACTTTCTACTTCAATGCTGAGTCTCACCCAAACTATGGAGTAGATGAAAATCCCATTCATTCCTATCAAAAGTACTTAAAGAACATTTTCTCAAGAGGAAACCTGTGGATGGGCCAACCCAACATGGAGATAGAATAGTCAGCACATACATGGTTGAAAGGGGGCCATACAACCACACCTGCCTAAAAGTCTCTTCCCAGCCTTGTAAGAAAACCTGACCCCAGCTTCAGTAGAGTCACTCTGTGCCATTTATGCTCCAGAAATATAATAGACCCAGTTAAAAGTCAAGAGGTAGAATTGGCTCAGATGGGTCTGATGAGTGATTTGAATTTAATGGTGATGATACTCTTACAGGAACACCTCAGTCCTTCTAGATTCTCCATACATGTGTCTCCTAACATAATATTCAAAAAAGAATCACTGAAAATCCTATGTTGACTTCAAAACCAAAATATCACAATAATCTCCCCTTTGTTTACAATCTGCAGTACTGATGGGGTTATTTTCCTTTATCTAGTTCCGTATTTCCTAATTACCAATTCAGTTTGGAGTGATAGGAGTGGCACCATTCCCTCTAGAAGCCTATTTTTTTGTTTGTTTGTTTCAAATACATCAGTAGAGTTATTTTACATTTTCTTTTCCCCAAGGGAAATTCCTTAATTTTGTATAAAAAAATAAGGTATCTGTTTTAAATCTCAGTGTTGCATCATTTATTATATATTGTTTTAGCTCAGCTATATTCTCTTTCCCCTTCTACTAAAAAGCTTTTTAGGTATTGTCTAAAACCTAACATTTATTAATTCTACATATTTTCCCGTTTGTATGTCAGTGGAACATAGCATGATCCAGAGCACACATAATGTTCTCTTCAGGAAAGAAAGGGCACATGTTTATATAAACTATTACTTACTAGTTGTGTAACAAGTTCCAATAAATTGTTGATTCAATGTCCTAGCTGATTGTGAACATGTCATAAAGCTATTTTAGGAAAGTGACCACATTGTATAGATTTTTTTATCTTAGTGTCTGTTAAAGTAATAACACAGGAAGCATGTTATTATAACCTACAGGGATCATAAATACTAACCTTATAGCATTTTTATTACCACCTTATATCAAAGGCAATCTGGCACTCTTTACACATAAGATTCTCCCATTAGTAAGCAGTCTTATATTACAGACATAAAATATTTGTAAGCATTTTAACTTGGCCACGCTACTGCAGCTGTGTCACATTTGCTTTTCCTTATTTTAATATGAGCTTATTTAGATGAAATTGGAATTGCTTTCTTCTCCTCTAGATGACAGATCTGGTTTAGCGCCAGGCCACTTAGTGAGGTCTATCAAACAACGCTCTATTATGTACAGTGGCATAATTCGAAAATCACAAGACCACTAACTTATAACACATGTTGATATGCCCAGTTAGTTCAAAATCTAGATTCTTACACATGATTCTATATTCCATTTTAAAATGTTCTTTATTGCCTTCACTGCAAATAGTTCATCTGATCATCTCTGAACTTTTTTAGCATTTTTTAAACATTTTTTATGAAATACAGAGCTATATATTACAACTAAAAAAAAAAAAAAAACCACACCACAAAGATAGGTCAAATCAAATTTTAGCTAACTTTTGTGTTGCATCAATTTGCACTTGGGAAAACTATTAACCGGATTAGGGAATGAGATTTCCCTAATTGTGACTTGCCCTCATTTCCCTATCATGGCCTCCCTACCCATCCCTGAATTATAGTGTGGTCATTCAGGGACATGGGGCTTCTCAAAAATGCTGGTGATTCCTGCCACCTGATGCATTTCCAGTGCTATCAAATGATACCGCAGTAAGAACCCTTTTCCCATTTCCTCTCAAAAGCTGAGACAGTGAGATTCAAATCCTCAGATTACATAATCCAAGGTTAGTGACCAACAGAGGTTTTAACCAATACTTGCTTTCATGATTAGTTTGAAAATCTCATCCATCTACTGGGCACAGACCTTCCTCCACTGTAAATAATAACTTTTCTGCACATCTTTTTACAACAAGAGACATCCTCACTACCCTGAAGACCCCCACAAGGGAAAAAAATCCTGTTCTCTACAATGTTCTGCTTTGCACTTTAATCTCTGCTTGACTGTTCTCGATCTTACCTATTGGTTCAGCTCTCAACTGACCTTTATCCTAAATACTGTATAGCTCCAATTTTATGGGATAAGTTGCATATATATATATAGATAGATAGATATAGAAAGAGAGAGAGAGAGATCCCAAATTTTATGAATAATCATTAACCTCTGTATTTGTGGTTTTAAACTACAAAATCTTTTTGGGATGGAACTGTAATTATAACTGAAAAATATGTGGTATCACAGGGTCCTGGTTAGGTACCAACTAGCTTAGCAAATACTTAAAAAATAATTATCAGTGATGATGGCAATAATGGATCAGAGAAATCCAAAAAGGTAACTTCGGCAAGAAAAAGCTATATCCAAAGAATTTCTAAGTTGGTAATGGAGTAATAATAATACATTGTCCCTTAAAGTTTCTGGTAAAGGGGACAAGCAGAATGTAACTAAAACAAGAGAACTAAAAAGTGAAAAAGGATATGGCCTAAAGTCCCAAAGAACAATGTTTTCATAGTGATTACCTATTACCTAATTTTAATGCAAACTCAACTTCAGATACACCTGTAGAGTGTGGTAGCATTTCATTTAGTATTAAGTCATTAGACAAAAAATTAAGTTTGTTATGCAAATGTTACAGTTATAATTTGAGTTCTAATTTCAGCTGAAAATCTTATTGAAGAGGATTACAAAAAGCACAGGACAGTTCTTTTGACTGAATTTAACATTATCAGTGATTTTCTTTTCTCACCCTCCTTAATTACCTGGTTTATTGACATATTTAGCAAGTTGATTAGATAGTCAGTATCACAAAATTCTATAATGAAGTCACAGATGGCTAGTGATGGATTCTGTTGCTATAAAAATATTCTAAAGAAAAGTTTGCATGGATTTTTCAGGAAAAAAGCTTTATCATATTTTTCCAAAATGACAAAAATAGCAAAGGGTAAAATTCCATGTTCATATAATAATCAAAAATATTGTTTTCGATGTCTATGGAAAGAAACACGGGGAAAAGATTACTTATTTTCCAGACATATGTTAAGATTCTTAACCAATAAAATTTTCTTCTGCTTTCCTCTTACAACACAACTGAAGTGTGAACTTTTAGGAATAAATAAGAGCACTTTTGTTATCTTCATTACATCATCAAAATTTCCAGATTTTATCTTTCATTAATTCTATGTCATTGTTTTAAAACTCAGTTTTTAAAAATAAAAATAAAGACAAAATATTTTTAGAGCAACATATTCTAGGTGTTCATTTTGGAGATTTTTTTTTTTTTTTTTTGATGACTTCTAAAAGCCTTTTGATGTGGACTCCAAAAAAGGCATTTTTTTCCCCTTAGGAATGTGTTTTAAAACATTAAAACCTTGAGAACTGTAGAACTGGATACTCTCAGCTGCAGCTCTGCAAAAAAATATGGGTAGAGAGATGAAGCCTGAAAGTAAAATTTTAGACACTGGATAACGAGGAGATTTAGTGTCAGAAGCAAATCAACTGGCCAAATAGCAAAGAGGCCCTCTCGGAGCAGGATAGCTTGAAGCCAGTTGAATTATTTGGGAGATGGGGAGAGAGGCCCACATGACGGGCGCACGGATGGCGTGCACATGGCACCTTCCCCCACTGTGCCTGTCCAGTCGGCTCTGCCAAGTGTGGGCTCATGATTCAAACTGACAAGAACCTTGCTCCCTCCCTGATCCAGAAAGAAAGAGCCTTGTCAAGTTGAATATCCTGCTTGCTACACAGGAGCCGTGTTGCCAGGAACAATGGGGGGAGCTCAAAATGTGCTCTCAATCAGCAAGAGGCCTTGGGCCCTGGCGTGGCTGCTCCCAGGGCAGCAAGAAGTGTAACTGAAGCTTAAATGTCATTGCGTTCTTTTTCAAGGAAATGCTGGTTTGTTTTTGTTGTTTTGTTTGTTTTGTTTTTCTGCTGTTCTTCGCTGACTTCTGAACTTTGAAAATAAGTTTGTAAGATCTATTTTTTAAGGAAAATAAATAACGACTAAAAAAACTCTTGCCCAAAAAACCCAAATTCAACCCAACCAAATAATAAACACATTACACTCCATTTATGCCAGGTAGAAGAGCCTTTGGAGGTGTGGGTGTAAAAATGAATAAAATCTTTGGCTGCAAGGAAACAGACACAGCCTGCACAGACTGAGCCTGCATTTGGAAGATGCAGGGAAACCACAAAATTTGAAGGCAGAAGGCCTGCTTTTGATGGCTTTTTTACCTCTGCTCACTTTGTGATCCTTGGCCAGTCATTGGACTTCTCCTGAACCCTATTTTTCTGTTTATAAAATATTTATGAATAACTCACTCAGAGGGAAAGGTGTGAGAATTAAATGATACAATGTGTGAAAAAATGCATAGTGAGTGTAGGATGGCACTCTGCAAAAGTTAGTTATAGTTTGGCAGGAGGCAGGCAGGACCCACAGTTTCTAGTTTGCTCTCCTAACTTGATCTTGTTCTGTATTTTCAGAGACGAGGTCCCTTTCAGAGCTCAGATGCTGTCTTCCGACAGACGGTATTGCAAGAAAGAATTAAGTATAATAGATAAGAGGAAGTGTCAAAAATAAATAAGTAAAGTCCCGAGGAATAAAGGATCATATCCAACTGGGGCAACAGCAGAAGGCTTCTCAATTAGAGCCAACATGTACTAATGGAAATGGCACAGATTCCCACAATGGGATGCTTTATTCTGGTATAAATACCTAAAAACCAGTGAACACCTTCCTAGTATTTCCATTTGCAGCTCCAATCCAGTGTGTGGGAGCGTTTCAAAGAGGGTGGTCATGAGCGAGGAAGTGGGGGAGCAGGATACAAGGCACCAGCACCTACATTTGGCTTTGCATGTCCATCCTTTCTCTGGAACAATAGAGTGAAGGACATCTGTGCTTGGAGGCTGTGCCCCACCAATACTGTCTTTCCTGTTATCTAAAGGGTGAATGTCTTCAAAATGAGAATGATTTCTAGGAAGATCAATTTGCTATAAAGTAATGAGGAAAGGATGAGAGAGAGGCCTGCTGCCAGGTGGAATACAATTCCTACAACCCGGAAGGTTAATGTTGACATTTATGAAGGAAGGGCGAGGTCTGGGGACCTGCAGCAGCAGAAAGACCTTGATTGTTCATTAGAAACAAATCTCCTGAAGCAATAGCTCTGATGAGAGGTCAGAGTGGAACACTGCATTGAAGAGAAACCCAGGGGTGGCTGGGTGGCACAGTCAGCTAAGCATCCCAACTCTTAAGTCTCAGCTCAGGTTATGATCTCAGAGTCATGAGATCGAGCCTCGAGTCAGGCTCCGTGCTGAAAGCAGAGTCTGCTTGAGGTTCTCTCTCCTCCCTCTGCCCTTCTCCATGTGCCCTCTCTCTCTCTCTCCAAAACGAATAAGTAAATCTTAAAAAAAAAAAAAATTTTTTTAAATAAATAAATGAAAAGAAATCCACACTAAGAATGAGATCTCTGAAGTTCCTGTCCTATGCAAAATGTCTACATATTTAGGAACTTTTGCCACAATCTGATACTCTCATGAGTCAACCTATAGAACACTTGCTTCTCATGAGAGAATTGCTGGATATACAAGCACCAGGGACCCTCATATGTCTGCAAGTCACAGAATGAGGAGACCTCCTTTCCTTCAGGTTATGCTAAATCCTATAGCACCCCAAATAAGACACTTAGCACATTTCACTGCATTGATCTATCAATGTGTTTCTCCCCCCACCTCTGACTCAAAGATCCTCAAATGTCAAAACAATCTTTTTCATTTTTATATCCAATGTCCTCACACAGTGTCTGGTAAATTCCAGATGCTCAATAAATGTTCATTGACTAGGACTAAAACTTTGATGCCAAAGAAACTTGCCTCAGCCATGAATCTTCTAGGAGAGCCAATCCCAGGGTAGCAGCTGCAGTTGGCAGCCTCAGAGAGATCAACAGGAGATGACAAATGGTTGGTTTGGCAGGAGTGTGAAGGCTGGAAACAAAACAAGGCAGTCCTACAAAGGAATGTACCGTCTGTATCTATTATAAACTCTAGTTCAAAGAAAAACATAGCGGAACAGAATAAAAACAACTTCAAAGAGTCGAGCATTCAGCAATATTTATTAAGTAACCACAATGTGCCAGGTACTCTGCTAGATTCTGGAGATGCACAAAAAGCTGAAAAGAGGGGCCTGCTCTTTTGGAGCTAAAGGTGCTGTGGAGGAAATGGAGAAGGGGTGAAGAGAAGGCCTGTGCCGTGTGTGTGCGCACGCAAATGTGTGCGTAGCTGTGGCTGTCAAGATAAGAGTTGAGGGGGTGGTAAGGAAGATTTTCCTGAGAAAATAAGATACAAACAGAATCCTGAAGGAATAAGTAGCCAATGATCAAGAGAACAATCTAGGCAGATAAAACTACAGGTACAAAACCTCTGACATTGCAAAATCTTGTCATGTCAGAGGAAATATAAAATATTTTAGGTAAGTAATTAGAACAGTAATTGTCAATGCTTATTGGTTCCAAAACAGATTACCGTTATTTCCTGTGGCTGGCTGTTGCAAAATCAGCCTATACCCATCTACCAGAAAACCAGAGGCCTTCCATCCCCAGGTTGGATCCCCAGCCCCAGGATGGCCTTCCATCCCTGGGCTTCTCCCTAAATTATTCTGTAATGGTGACACCTTGAACCACGGAAGTCCTAGCAGAGAAGTCATTTGATTGTCACCTCCATAGTCTGAGGATGCAAGACAGGGAGGATTTTTTTTTAGCATTCTCAATTGACCAAAATACTATGCTTTACAAAATAAGATTTGTGGACATAAGAGAGATTTTTTGTAGCCAAACTGCATTTTCCCAAAAGGTAATGACTTACACAGAAGGTTCGTAAAAATCAGTCTCTTATGCTTGTGAGAGTTCAGATTGCCCTTCAACGTCAAGAGAGCTGGCATGATGGAACAGCAGCAGCCAGAGTTGTATTTCTTGGCAACTCTTTTCGGTCCTCCCATTTTTTTTTTCCACAGTTATGAAAAGTGTCTTGCCTCTTGAGAGTATCTAAAAAAATTTAATTTTCTCTCCTGACTGAACTTTCTAGTCGAACTACATTTCTTCTGCTTGGTATATGCTTCATCTTCTCAAGATCATTTTAATCCTAACATTTTTCCAAGATCCTGATTGTCTCCAAGAAATTGGGGCTCTTCAGTAGCTTCGCTCTCATTGTACAAAAATAATTTGTATGCAGTGTTTGTTCTTTGCCTAACAAAGGAGCACTGCACTCTTATTTTGATATATTATATGGGGTATATGCAGTGTTTACCCACTAGCTGTTTCAGCCTAAGGAGAATTATTATGAGCAACTAACAAACCCTAAAACAGTATTTATAATGTAAATACTCATATACCATTATTTATACTTTGGTTCAGTAGCAAAAATTGGTTCTATGATAAATAAACTCTCGTTACCCAATCGTTAGTCTATCGTAGCCACCCTGACAAGTCATGCCACAGGCAATACAATATCACTAACGAAATGAATTAATTTATCTTTTTCAAAGGCACATTGGGGAATTGGAAATGTATGTTTTATAGCAACACTCCAAATAGAAAATATATCTAATAATTCAACATTTTAGGTGGATGTTCCAACACATCAAGTTTATTTTATTCAACAAATATTTATTGAGTGCTTCCTATGTTCTAGGTACTTTTCTAGGTGATGAGAGTAAACTCCACTAGGGAAAGGGAAACAGAGGATAAACAAATAAAGAAAAAAAAAAAAAAGACAAGGCAATTCCACATATGATAATTGTTATGAAGAGAGAGAAAAAAAGAGAAAACAAAAAGCAAGCCAGGTTGATAGAATAAGGAGTCACCAGAAGGCTGTGTTTCATAAGGTAACCAGAAAACACTTTACATCAAGGCCCTTTTCTGCTATAAAAGTCATGATGATAAATTTATATTGGACCCCATGAAATTGCTTATAATCAACATTTCCCCCCCCATAAAAATGGCAATTGCATATGGTTCAACCTAATAGCTGATAACCTTGAGAAGTCAAAGCAAACATAATTTTAAGAGCTATTATTTTTATTTTAATACTTTATTTCAAATTCATAATTACTCTGAGCCTGAATTCTCTAAGACCCAGCTTTTTTTTTTTTTTTTTTTAATCTAGATGAAGAATCTCACTCCATAGGTCATACAGATTCATGAGTAGTGGGTCTAGTACACAAATAGACTTTAAGGACAAGGTGTCTGAGGGAGAGATTTTCCACGATTGGAAGGAGCCCAGTGGAGCTTCTGTAAACGATATAGCGGCTTCTATGCATGGGTGAGAACATAATGTTCTCAGAGCAGTGCTCCTTCAAACTCGTGTAACCTCCCCTAGCCTTGGTGTTTCATCTTTTAAATGAGAATAATTACCTTCCCTTGCAGGATTGTTGCCAGTCTTATGGATACAGTAGAGTACCATGATATGCACATTCAATTAGTGGTAAAGCAAATTCAGATTTACGTTCTTGGGTCTCACAAGTGGGTTGGAAAAGAAGGAAAAAGAAATAACACTTCTAAAAAATGTAGGCGATTCCACCTACGTACATGTTCAAAAAACTTACGTGCTGGTATGAGTGACCAGTAGCTGAGAGGTGTGAATTCATACTTCCTTCCATTGGTCTCAGGTCCTATACATCTCTCATGGTGTGAGCATCTTGCCATCTTGAGCTATTTTTATAGTGTTTTAAGATAAGCATTTCTCTATAAGTACAAGCTAAGTACTTAATCTGTGAATTAAAGCAAGAAAGAACAGTCTGTCCCAAAGCTGATAGAAAAAATTGTTCAGATTTATTACAAGATGGAGTTTCAGTCCCCATGGTGATGTTATTTTGAGAGATTTCCAGGAATAATTTTGATATTAATGAATTTGACTCTATAAGGTAACTTTAGAACCTAAATGCACAAAAGGTACAGCGTTAACGTTAATGTATGTCAAAGGCCCCCAGCGGTGCCTGGCAGACTGTAGATGATGAACATGGGTTATTTTCTCCTTCAGGAAAAAAAACAATGGGGCTGTCATTCAGGGAGTGGACCCTGAGCCAGTGTATCAGGCTGTCACAATCTGAATGTCCATCGACAATGTACTTCCTTGGTGCAATTTTGTACTTTTCAAGCTTGTTCTTGTATGTCACTGTGTTCTGACCAGCAAAATAACTTATAAATGATATCTCATACACTAGAAGAATTTGAAGAAATTCATATCTTCAGCAAACATTTCTTGGTTGATTTAATTTAAAATTGATATTCTTTCAAAGTCTTTTAAGTTGCATTGCAGGTCCCAATTTATAACTAAGTATTTTGTCCAACAGGAGGTAGATGGGAAAGCAAAAACTGTCTATCATCCTCTTTCTTTTCTGTGTTTCTCATCTAGAAAAAAAAAATGCCATGTAAATGACAATAAGGAGAAACCAGCATGTCTATAGCAGAGCTGATACAATTATTTATAAGGGACAATTCTGACTGACCAATACTCCTTCTGTTCAATTGGCACTCGTGCCTTTAAGCTTTATTACATATTTAAATACCACTCATGATTCAAAGGACATTAAGCTATTGTTATCATAAATCAGTTCCTATTTAGAAGTTTTACAGTAACAAGTAAGTTATTTTTTGCAATTCACCTTAAAAAACTATTCTGTGCATTCTTGTGGGGACAATAGCTTCTTTGCTGTTTTAAGGTAGATATGTATAATTCTAAGAGTACATATAAAATCAGGAAAAGAAATGTTTTCGCACATTTCTATAGTTTTCATTGATTGGTACGTTCAAATGGATCTGATAAACTGAGATGTAGAAATAAGCGTAACAACATTGTTACGTTTTTGTCTGTAAATGTGATTCATAATCCTGGTGGCAGGAGTTGGAGAACAGGGAAGAAAGTATATATTTGAAGGAAACCTTGAGAAAGAGATGGACTTCATAAAATAAGCAGCTTAGATAATAAAGTTCTTATTCATATAAGCTCTCCAGCCAGTATTTATTTAGACAGCTAGATTGGCAGCCTTGAGAAAAGGACATATAGGCTGAGCATATATACTGAGCAATTTGAGAAAAACTTTCTCACACACTATGTAGCATTTGGCAGAAATATCTTCCATATGGAATATTCATCATTTTCAATTTTTCAAGCATTGCGGTCCAGAGAGGGGTTTTTTTGTTTTTTGTTTTGTTTTGTTTTGTTTTGTTTTGTTTGGTCATTTTGTTTGTTGTCATTTTTGCAAATGTGTTGACAAAGAGTCTATTAGGCAGAGCAATGACTCCATCAGTAAATATACTGACAATGAATTAGCTGTGTACAGCCCTGATGAACTCTATGACTTCAGGTGGGTTCCCTGTTCCGCTCTCCCAAGAGTCCCCACCCTTGCTGACTTTGGGGATCATAAGCAGAGGATTCCCAGGCAGTCACATAATGCTCAGTACCACAAACAAGTAGACAGTAGTGTCATGGACACATTTTCTAATTTCCAGTCTCCAATCTCCATTTTCTAATCTATTTAGTGCTTTTGGAAGCACTAAATAGAATTTGCTACCTCTGGTGGAGGTCTCAGGGGTCATGGTCATGGATACTTGATAGGGGTAGGAAGAATCCTTCAGCAGGCTCTATTAGAAAACAAGAAGTGTCCCTGGCCTCACAAATGTCACAGCTGAGCTAGTCATCAAGGCCCTGACCTGTCACATATGTATACCTGAGAAGTATCAGACAAGCTGTTGGACTCTGCCAAAACAGCCTCTCTAATACAGGCCAGACATGTGAACGACAGGTAAGGGAATTTCCTGCAGCTCAACAAGGAAAATAGAGAGAGCCAAAGACCCTTCCTGAGCTTGCAGAGGGGGAAATGTGATTCTTCACTGCAGGATACATTTCTTTGTTCATCTAGAAAGACATATCAGAGGTAGTTTTTAAAATAAGTCATCAGTTTATAAATGCAAGCTTTACAAGGAGTATTTATTTAAACAAATTGTTTAAACACTACACCAGCACAGTGGGCTGAATCCAGACTTGAACTTAAAGAACAGGGTGGTCTAATATCATGAAAGGGATGTGTTTCTGAAGACCTCACATTATTCTATTTGCACATGATTTAAGATGGATTTTCCTATGGCAATAAATATACAGGTTGTGTTTTTGATATGCATGAATTTCCAGCCAAGGCAGCTTAGGGATACTTGACCTTGTTTTTGTTTGTTTGTTTGTTTGTTTGTTCATTTTGTTTTTTAAATCTTGCAGCCAAATCATATCACACATTCTCTTTTTCTCCTTTTATTTTATTATTTTTGCCTAGTTATATGAAGTATATGAATCAAAATGTGCCTTATTTTTCTTAACACTTTCTCTAAAACTACTCCAAGTACTCTCTCTTAAATTAAAAAGAGCACAGGGTATTATGGGAATTCTAGATCTCCTTCAAAGTGTTTTTTATCACATCTAAACATCTTTCCAAAGTTTTTCAAATTTTCAGCAAGTTTTAACACAGCAACTTAAGGAGAACTCCAGCAACATAGTTTTAGGATTTAAAAGAAATTTAAATATTGATAATTCAAAAATCAATACTACAATTATTACCAAAATTACTCAGAAAAGTTCTGATTCATGTACAACATGATCAATGATATTGTTTATTTTCTATTTCTGTGTTCCAGAAAGTGATATTGCCAAGGAACAATAGCACAAATACAATTTCCATTTTATCATTTTCCATTTCCATTTTACCTGTCCCTTTAAAACCACACAATTCTTGACCATTTTCCAGATTTGGTGTATAAAATGAGACTAGTACTTTCTTCGTGCCTTTTTTTTTTTTTTAATTCATGTTTCAATTAAATGAACTATACAATAAAAGCCACTCACTAACAGAGACTATGTGATAGGTACTACATTGAGTGATGTTTAACATTGATTATTCCCATTTTAGAGATAAAGAAATTGAGATCCAGCTGGGTTAAGTAACTTGAGAGAGTTGTAACCTAACTGTGGATTCCAGAGGTTGCTTTTATTCTTTCACTATTTCTGAATATAGCATCCTTTTGAGAAGGGTTTGATGGTGATAAACAAACTGATACTGACATGGAAAAAAAAAAAAAAAGAACTGACATTGATGTGGTAGCACTTCAGATTAGATTTTAGGGGATTGAGAAGAGAGGGGGTGGTGAGGACACAAAGCCAGTAAGAGCTATCCTGTAGGATGAAACTATTTGGCATCAGAAGTTAGAAGGACAAAAACAATGACTAGAGGGGTCCCAGGTTCAAGAGGAAGCTTTTTAAATTAAGGATAGAGATCTGTATATTTAGAAACATGTTCTGCTACAGAAAGTAGGAAGCATTTAAGAGGGATTTGTCTCTTGTTAACAAAGATACAGAAAGGGCACCTGGATGCCTCAGTTGTTAACGGTCTACCTTTTGCTCAGATCTTGATTTGAAAGTCATGGAATGGAGCTCCAGATCGGGGTCCCTGCTCAGAGGGGAGCTTTCTTCTCCCTCTCTTTCTCACCCCTTCTCTTTCAGTCTCTCTCTCTCTCTCAAATAAATAAATAAAACTTTAAAAAGAGAGGTACAGAAATCTTGAGTCTAAATATCTTAACCGTAGAGAAAATTATATAAAGAGGTCCAACTATAGAGAAAATTGTGAATTAGACAAAGAGTGGTTTTTCTTTTAATGCTTTACTTTGCTTGCTTTTACTCTCTTCAAGGGCTATTTCCTTAATAAAAATAGCAACTACATTTATAACAGTTGCACATATTAAAATAAACAAATTTAATATATGTAAAACTCGAAACAATGTTCTAAGCACTTAATCTAAATTGACTCATTTAATTTTCACAACACTTAAAATAAGATAGTATCATAATCCCAGTTTTATGGAGGGAAACCAAGGAACCAAAACATTAAGTAATTTTTCCAAATTGTCCTCTTCAAAACTACTTATGTTGTCTCTCAGGATCCTCACTATTTTCACGGCCCATGGGCCTCTTTTCACATTTCTTCTTGCCTTCATCAAAATGTATGTGTCCTGTGTCCCCAGAATCTAACCAGGGAACTTACTGACTAAGGAGATTCAGGCCAAGTCAGTTAGCCCAGTGTTTCTTATTTCTAAGAAAACATATTTGTACCAAATAAAAGAAGGAGGTTAGTAAGAGTTGAGTTTCTTCCTATAAAATTCACCAACTCACAGAAGTAAAAATCATTTTATATACCTCAAACAAAAGTTTGTCTAACCCAGACATTGGGTTACAGAATTAAAACAGAATTTGTTTTGGATCTTTTAAATTAAAAAAAATAGAAAGTATAAATTGACTACAGGTCTTATAACAATATATTTAAAAATAAAAATATTAAAAAATATCAAAAAATAAAATATAACAACATTGTGATTACATGTCATCTCCTTATAAGGATGATTTAAGGAAATAAAATGAAAATGAAGAGTACAGATCAATACAAAAACACAAATGTTAGGCATAGAGAGAAAAAGAGAAACCATCCAATTTCTTGTTTATCTCTTGTTTATTTCCGCAAACAACTCTTCCTTCAGCATGCAATCTCTTATTAAAGGCCTTGAATTCCTCATTATAGGTTTAGATTTCATCTTCCAGTTCTCTCTACAATCGATCCTTCTTCAACAGTGTTAGCTGTCCTTCATGGTAAGACTTTGAAGACCAAAAACAGTTTGCCATGAAAGAACAAGAAAATCAAAGGGCCAGATCTGAGTCTAAATCTTCCCCCTTTTTAGCTTGCTGATCCTCTGTGAGGTAGGCAGAACAACATTCCTCATCCCTAAAGGTGTCTATGTTCCTAATTATTGGAATTTATAAATATATTAGGATACACAGCAAAAGAGAATTAAGTTGTGGGTAGAAATGTTTGTTAATCAGATGACTTGAAAGTAGGAAGACTATCCTAGATTACCCAGATGGGCATAATGTAATTGCAGGGTCTTTAAAAGTAGAAGGAGTCAAAAGATAGACCCAGAGAGATAGCAGTGTGAGAAGAACTCAGTCTCATGTTGCTGGTTTTCAAGATGGAGCAAAGAAGCCATGAAATAATAGATGTGTGCAGTCTCAAGAAGCTGGAAAAACAAAAAAATGGATTCTCCTCTAGAGCCTCCAGGAAAGAATGCAGCCCTGCGGATACCTTAATTTTTTTTCTCCAATTTTTGTTGTTTTTAACCCTTTCCTATTTCTCCCCAAATTCCTTACTTATTTTATTTTATTTTTTATTAACATAATATATAATAATATTATATATATGTATTATTTGTTTATAATATAATAATGTATTATATATAATTTATAATATATTATTTGTTTCAGGGGTACGGGTCTGTGATTTATCAGTCTTACACAATTCATAGCACTCACCGTAGCATATACCCTCCCCAATGTCCATCCCCTAGTCACCCCATTTCTCCAAACTTGATTTTAATCCAATAATAATGGATTTCTGAAATGCAGAACTGTAAAATAATACATCTGTGTTGTTTTAACTCACTATATCTGTGGTAATTTGTTACAGCAGGCATAGAAAGCTAATCACTCCCTAAGCCTCTTTTTTTTCTTGTGTAAAATAAAGGTACAGAAAATAACACATAACCTCACAGAATTATTACAGAGACAAAAAGATACCATTAATGTGAAGAGAACATTGTAAATTAAAAACCACACAAAATTTTTAAATATTATAACTCATAGGAGTATTAGTCCTTCTTGCCATCAAACTTCTTTAAAGAATATTCCATTGAATTGATTGCACTCTGCATTAACTATGCTATTAGTATTTACAAACAAGTCATTAAGTTGGCATTTTTGATATACCATAATATATGACTTGATTCTGAAAATAAAGCATGATGTACAATGCTCTAAACAAACATTCATAGGTTTTGTTGGTAGATATGCCAAATTATTTCATGTTCTGTGCTAAACAAAATGGCCCTTGATGTGATTTTAAAAATAAAATTATCACCTATAGTTCACAAAGCTAGAATGCAAAAATCTTCAGAAGTCAATAAAAAATGTCAGATTTTCAAAATCCAAGTTTTTAATTGAGAGTTATTAATGATAACTCTAAAATTTGCATATACAAATTTATAGCATATAAAAAAGATGACAGATCGACTATATATATATAAATGCTAGTTATTATATACAAGTGGTTCTCCAGTGCAGTCTGAGGACTTCAGAATTCCAAACATCCTTTCGAGCAGTCTGAGGTCAAAACTTCAAAGTAATACTGTTTAATAGTGGTATTATTTAATTTTTCATTCTCATTTTCTTGCATGCATACAATTTCAGTTTCAAATATGGTGAGTATTGATAGATAAAACCCATATAAACAAACTTTTGGGGGGTCTTAGTAATTTTTTAAAAGATTTTATTTATATATTTGAGAGAGAGAGCACTAGCAGGGGAAGAAGCAGAGGGAGAGGGACAAGCAGACTCTCCACTGAGCAGGGAGTCTGAGGCCAGGGCTCAATCATGGAACTCCAGGATCATGACCTGAGCAAAAGGCAAATGTTTAACTGACTAAACCACCTAGTTGCCCCAGTTCTTAATAATCTTTAAGAATAAAAAATGGTTGTGAGGTATATTGATAAGTCAATTCTCCAGACAAATTATTCAAGATGGAGGGAAGGAAAGGAAAGGAAAGAGGTAGAGAAATGTGATGGCTAACATGTATTCTCATAGGAAAGAGAAACACAGCTGAAAGATTCATTAAGAGTTTTCCTTAAGGCTAGAGTATCATGAGAATAGCTTGAGTAGGGAAATGGGGTGGAGTTTGGGGGAGTAGCAGCTTATTCAATAGTACCCTGATGGCTTCAAAGACATGGACATGATACAAACTTTCCAAAAATGCCTAATTTACTCTAGGGGAGTCGTGTGAACTACTCATTATGGGCCTACAATTGCAAATAAATGCATAATAATGAGAGCAACAATAATACTGCAAAAAATATGCCAGGATAACTACAAAAGAACAAATTTGTACATAGAATTCTCCCCAAGCATAGAGCAACCTTTGCTAATTACTAATATCCTATATTAACAATATCATCTAGTTATTGGAATCTTTCTAAAAATTATTTTGACTTATTCATTGATGATTACAGAATGAAACATCCTTCATATATTAAGGAAACATCCTTAATATATTCTCCTTTGATCTTATTGCAATTCTGTCTCTTGTCAGTGAGGGGGCCCCATTGATTTCTTCCATGAAATGTCTCACAGCTGTCAATTCCTCTTCATTTTCAGTTGAGATACTCAGGATCTCCCCGCCAGACCACTCTGAAATATGCTTTTTCCGTTTCATATAAATAGGTTAAAAGGTTTCAATCGTTCACTATTTTCAGTCATTCAGTTAAACTTATTTGCTACCTACTACATCTCGGGAATGCCAAGAAAAGTGGTTTTTATGGCAAGGAATAAGACAAACAGAATCTGCACCCTTACGGAGCTTACATCTTGATAGAGGAAGACAACTAATAAACAGGTAAACGAATACATAAAGTATTTCACATGATAATTAAAAACGAGGGAGAAAATGCAACCGAGTAATGTTACAGAGAATGATGGGGGTGATATTTTAGATAAGATGGGCAGGAAGGTCTTCCAGGTGGATTTGACATTTAAGGTGAATCCCAACAAGAAGGAGATGTCTGTGTGAAGATGACCAAAAAATATTTAAGGCATACCGAAATCAAGGTTCCTAAAGTCTATTAATCCCACATAGTTTCTAGAAAATGAGGAACATAAAGAAGACATGACTGGAGATGGTAAGATGAAGGGGTTCTTGCATGAGATCGGTGGGCAGGGTAGATCATACACGACTTGTAGGACATGATAAGGAGTCTGAATTTGATCCTAATCTCAAAGGAAGTTACTGAATGTTTTGAACACATGTTGCATCGAGAAGGTAACTCGGGGGTCCAAGAATGGAAACAAGGAGAATGGTGTAGATTCTAATAGTCCAGGCAAGAAAGGACAATAAACTGGGTAAGGAAGTAGCTGGAAAAGTGGATATTTCAGGATATACCCTGGAGGCAAAGCCTACATATCTTGTTGATAAATCAAAGGTAATGAAAGAAAGGAAATGGAAGAATCAAGCATGGCTCCCGTGGTTTCCAGCAGATGGGTCCTAACCTAATTTGTTTAGCTTTCAAAGCAAGTTCCCCCTTTCTCTACATACTGAGTTCCCCTCTCTGTTCTACAAAACCCCAGTTGCAGTTCTTCCTTTTTCTTGTTACATACAGGGCTCATTCTCCCTTTGCCCAGAAGGTTTCCAGTTATCATTCTTGCATGTTCTCTAGTACTGATAATGACAGTTTGCATTTACAGCTTGTATCTCCTTATTGAAATCCCATCTTTTATTATTTGTTGCTTCATACTGGTAAGTCTTGTGTCCTCAGGTGTATAGTAAATAAATACCTTCAGTTTTTTCAGAAACCACACACCAACTAGCCACATTTGAGAAATAAAACCTTGCTGATTAATGATGAATGCTATTAAATATCAAATTCTGTTCTCTCGTATGTTCTGCCAGTCAGCTTTTGCCTCTTGTCCTTCAGGACTCAGCTTAAATGTTACTTCCCAGGAATGTCTTCTCTGATAACTCAAGCACAAGTGTCTACCATCCCATGACTCCATTCTCTACCATGTGTTTTTGATATTTACTCTTTATATCATTAATACCTAAACTGATGCTATCGAATTTACCTGTATGCTTGTTTATTTTCTGTTTTGCTCATTAGAAAATTCACATCAGGAAAACAGAACTTATCACTTCTTGGACCCAAGCCCTTAAAATAGTACCCAACCTAGAATATCATATTTTGTGTCCAGAACTGTTCCAAATACTAGGAATGAAGAAATAAACAAAACGACAAAGGTAACCTTCCCTCATGGGTTTTATATTCCAGTGAAAGAGATTCACAATATGTAAGATTAGTAAGTACAATATATAGTCTATTAGATAGTGGTTACGGAAGGAAAATAATGAGGCAAAGCAAGATGGATAGGATCTGTGAATTTGTGGGGAGAGGGAAGGTGCTGCTATCAGGATGGGCAAGGAAGTCCTCAATGAGAAGGTCACATTGGAGTCAAAACCTGAAGGAAGTGAGAGAGTGAAACTTGAAGATAGCTGGGGAGATTTTTCCAAGCAGAGGAAATAGCAACTGCAAATATCCTGAGGCAGCAGTGCCCCTAGAGCTTTCTAGCAAAGGTCCAATTTGCTAAGGGTCTGAAACAGCATGAGAAAGGGGGGAAAGAGGTAGGAGATGAAGTCAGAGAGGAACCATGGGAAGAAGTTGAGAAGAGATCATTTAGGGTCTTTGAGGCCAATCCAAAGATTTTGGCTTCTTACTCTTAGTGCAATGGAAAATAACTAGGAGATTTTACACAGAAAAGAGCCATGAGATGACTTATCCAAGGGCGGAAGCAGAGAGATCTATTGTACTGCGATGACTCAGGTGAGAGAAGAGGGGGGATTCCAATGGAAGAGTAGCGGTGGGATGGGGGAAATGATTGGCTCTGGTCTTTGAAAAATACTTGTTAAACTAATGAGTAGTAAAAGGTTTTCCATCTCAACACTGATGGGTAACAGTTCATTTAAAAGAGGCAATGTAGCCTGTTCGTAAACTGAACAAAAGACATGTACGAAGATTTTGAAATTACAGAGATAGATATTCTTTTTAAATGTACACACATATACATTTCCATATTATAATATAAACTTACAGAATATTGACTCATAGATAGGGTACATTTACTTTTACAAGATACCAAATGGATTATTCATTTCGTTTATTTACTCTTAAGGCATACATTTCACTTTGAAAGTAATTCGACAAGAGGGTGGCATTTGTAAAAAATTCAAGAAGAATATTTTTGTTTGGGGGAAAAACAAGTAAAACAAGCTTGAGACCTGCTATTATTCTGTGTGCTTTGAACAGAACAGAGATGATAAGTCTATCGTTTAAAATTCTAAGTTAATAGTTTTATGAAAATGAAAATCCTTTTCCTGTCTGTAATAGAGGTGTTTTTAATTTATTTTTATTTTTGGTGTTTTTATCTGACACTTCCTAATTACTTCTTTTGGATGAGTGTTAATATATTTTCACAGTGCTACCTGGTGGATGTCATCCTCAGACACAGACACTTGAGTTCTGCTTTATGTTTATTGTAAAACTGGTTTTGATGGATTCTGTAAATGAAGTGTATGTTCTTGAGACATCCTCAAAAAAATTTCAGAACATGTGAAATTTTTCTTTTTTAAAGAAATTAATTAGCTTGTTGAAATTGCTTTGTTATACCTCTCTGAGTTGGTTTACATTCAAATCCTTGTTTTCAAAACAGAAAAATCTGTGCTTAGCTGGAGTTAGAAATCTAAACAAGAGATCCCCCAGCTCCAAATCATGTAAATTGTAATATTTGTGACAGTTTACAACTTCTTTCCCCCCAATGGGAATATCCTATGCGGTTTATTACAAGCCATCAAAAGCGTGTAGAACTCTCAAAAATTGCAATATGGTGTCTCAGTAGCTCTCACACAACCTGGTTCAAGCTGATCGGTTGCAAAAAGTAAAATATACAAAAGGAAACATACTTAAGATTTTTAGATTATGCGAATGCCCACAAATCACTCAGACTTCGTGCCTATAGTTTGCTTCAGGCAGCTTTAGAAATGCTTCAGAATATCGCACACGTTACAGCATGTTTTACAATCGTCTAAAATGCACTGGCTTTTGATATCAGCACACCAATCACATTCTCTTTGGTGCACAGAGACGATCTTGTTTACATTTCTAACAGATCTTTGGTTACATTCGGGCAGTAAGGAGACTATTAGGAGTAGAATAGAAAAAGATGTCCTGTGTTTGTTTCTGAAATTTTTGTGGGAGATATTGGATTGCCGTCTCTCACACAGTTCATAAACAAACTTGGTGAACATCAAAGGCTGTAGCATTACAGCCTGCTGAGCCTAGATTACACACCTCAAAAGTAAACGTTACCTCAGTGAAAACCCTTCTGAAATTTAAAATCAAATAAAATTCAAAATGTCCAAATGGTTCCTTTAGAACTCAGGCGATGTGTGTGAGAATTTATTTAATTTTTTTTAACAATGATTTTGCAGTGATTGGATCATTAACCCTACGTTTACTCAATTATATGCAATCCCTCGTTTGTTTGGCACAGGCTGGTTTCCTCTCAGTTTATCTTCACACTTACATTCCTGCCACACATGCTTTGGCCCTGGATATGGGAAATACCGGATGTGCTAGAAAAACAGAAGTACAGATGCCCCTTTTATTACCTTTCACATGCATGATTCTAGTCACGTTGGAATAGAGGTAAATTCTTCTTGAAAACGAAATTCAAAGACTATATCGGGAGCAGAGGTAGCTCTTTACAAGCACATCACTGGCCTTCATGAAGACTTATTTCTAGCGATTCCCAACTAACTCTGTTTTATTGGTACAAACACACACGTACTGCATAAATGACTGACTAACTTCAAAAAAAAGCAACATCAAAGTGAGAAAGATTCTGCCAAGAAATCCTGTTTAGTGCGTTTTTTGGCCACACACACATACACACAGACTCACACAAACACACACACAATTCGACATTTTGTTCTGCCCAATATTGTGCTTCTACCATGAAAACACATCTGTGAGAATGAGACTCTCTCCTATGGAAATCTACAAAATCATGGGATATATGATCCTTCATTATATATCCAACACAGTTGTTTGAGAAGGATTCTAAAAATCTGAAAGAATTTGAGAGAAAACATCTCTCAACTCTTAAACTTTGGTTTTTCAAAGGGAATCCAATTGGACACTAGTGATCTATTTTGCATAAATCTTCATGGCTAATATTGACTGCTAATAAGTCTTCAATCTCAGGCATTGTGTATCTATAGTCCAGTTTTTATTACCTCCCTAGCCTGCTCCCTCAAGCAGAATTTACTGTTCCCTCACATGTGACCTCGTAGCACTGACCTAATATCCACATTATGACAACTACCAGATTATAACACCTTATGCGTCTGTTTTCTCAGATAGCATGGACTTCTTGAGGGTAGGGCCATCTGTTACTCATCTTTCATCTCTAACACCTGGCATCATGCCTGGAACATAGTAGCTGATAAAAGTAAGTAATGTTGAATAAATGAACAAATCTCAGCTCAAATCACTTTCTTAGTATCTCAGTGGAAAACTATCATCCAAAAACATATTTTCAAAATGTAATTTCCCAATGAAGATGCTAAACGTTCTTATGTTTGTATCACAATTTTATGAAAATGATAATTTTGCAAAACTTCTAAAGTTTGTGATAGATGTATTTAAAATCAAATTTTCTGGTTGAAAGACAAAATGGAACAACCCCTTCAGAACTTGGAGAGTTTCTCAAAAATTTTAACATACACTTACCATGTGATACAGAAATGTCACCCCTAGACAGCTATATAAGAGAAATGAAAACTTATTTTCACACAAAACCTATACACTAATGATTGGAGCAGGCTTCCTCTGATCACCAAAAGCCAGAAGCAACCTACATGTCCTCCAAGGGGTGAATAGATAAACAAATTGGGATAATCCATTCAATGGAACTCAGTGATCCCTGTAACAATATGAATGAATCTCAAATGCATTATATTGAATGAAAAAAGCCAGTTCCCAAAGGCTACACATTCTATGATTTCATGTCTATGTATTTTCTATTGCTGTGCCACAAATTACCACAAACTCAGCAGCTTAAAACAACATCCATTTATTAGCTAACACTTCTGTATGTCAACCATTTCAGGGCAGGCTCAGTGGGTTCCCCTGCTTAGGATCCCATGAAGGCAAAATCAAGGTTTTGGTTGGGCTGGGCTCTTACCTAGAGGTTCCAGGGAAGGAGTAACTTCTAAGCTCATTCAGGTTGTCAGCAGAATTCAGTTCCTAATGATTATGGGATCAGGTGCTTGTTTCCCTGCTGCCTCCAGTCAGGGATTGCTCTCAGCTTCTAGGAGCCATGCTCAGTTCCTTTCCATATGGCCCTCTTTATCCGAAAGCCAAAAGGAGGAACTTGAATCTCCTTCCTGCTTCAAATCCCTGATTTCTTTTCTGTTATCGGCTGTCAAAAATTCTTTGCCTCAAACCATGAGAGGCTGTGGACTCTGAGAAACAAACTGAAGGTTTTGAGGGGGGAGGGGTTGGGGGGTTGGGTGATCCTGGTGGTGGGTATTATGGAGGGCACGCATTGCATGAGGACTGGGTGTGGTGCATAAACAATGAATGCTGGAACACTGAAAAGAAATAAAATAAAATGGAATAAAAAAAGCCCGTGTGGTTATGTTAGGCCCACTCATATGAAGCGTAATTATGGTAGTTTTTATGACCAGGGATAAATGTCATCTTAAAATTGTGCCTCCTGCAACAACTTCCTGGAAATGGCAAAATTTGGGGGAAAGAGAACAGAGCTGTGGTTGCAAAGGGTTAAATGTGGGGGGAGGGGGCTGCTACAGCTAGGGCAGGAGAATATTTTTGGAGCGACTGAAAATGTTCTGTACCTTGGTTTTGGTGGTAGCTACCTGAGCTTCTGAATTTCTCAATACTCTTTGAACTAACTGTTCACCAAAAATAGTGAATTTTACTGTTTGTTCATTTAAAAAATAAATTGGAAAAAAAAGGTCAAATGAAATGAAAAGTCTCTTCCTTCTAAGACTGAACTACCTTAAATATCATCCTAAGTGAATCTAAACCTATGATTTCTATTCTTGGTCAACTTGGAGACTATCTAAAAGACAGAATAATCCATAGTAAAGGATTTTTATTATAAAACCTAAACACAAGTTGGATAGAGTCAGAGTCCTTTATTCATACACTACTTTTTCATGTTCTCATATTTTTGCTAGGAATGCTTGCTCAACTTTCAAAGTTGCGAGTGAAGTATTTCCTCAACTACTCCATCTGATTGCTGTCTTCTCTGAACCTCAGTAAACACTTGATTTTAATGTCATCGTGTTTTTGTTGTTGTTGTTTGTTTTTGTTTTTGTTTTTGTTTTTACTTTTATTCATTTAGATAGTCTCTATACTCGACATGGGGCTCAAACTCCCAACTCAGAGATCAAGAGTTTCATGCTTCCCTGACTGAGCCAGCCAGGTGCCCCTGTCATCAGTTATTTCTTTTAATAGAATGTTTTCTCCTAAATTTTGCTTAATCGTACCTTCTGGGTACCGGAAGTCGTACTGACTACTCTCCCTTTCTAATCTCATGTCCAATCAATATTCGGGTGTTACCCATTCTAACATGGACATTCCTCCCACATTCACTCCTCTCTCTTTTCCTGCTACCATACTCACTCATTGCTTCTTGAACAGAGCCTTCATAAATTCATGTTCACTTTCCATTTTCCATTTCCACACATCCTATTTATTAGTTTTGACTTTTTCTGCCACCAATTTAACGTGCCTAAATTATTATTTAAAAATTAATACTCTTCCTCAGAAATTTTAATACCATCCTTTATATGCTTTCCTTATTGAATAAAGTCAAGTCTCTCTAATGCTGACATTTAGAGTCTCCCAAGTCTGGCAGAAGTCTTCCTTTCTAGTTTTTTCCCTTTTGTATATTATATTCAATGAAAAGATTTTACTGAAAATATGCCCCAATATTTTAACTGTATCCATGCTGTTTTCTCAATCTGGCATAACATTTCTCATATTGAAATTTGCTACCTTATTTTCAAGGCCCACATGAAATAAAGTTCCTTCTTAGAAGTCCTCCCTAGGGTCTCAGCACTGTCAACTACAAGTGAACCTCTTTGCTCTCAATATCCAGAGCATTTTCCCTTGAATATATTTATAACGCTCCATAGATTATATACTACATTAAATTTTTTGTAGTTGTCTTACTTTTTCTTATTTATCTTGGAGTCCCTAACATTCTTCAGAAATAAAATTAAAGAATTTCTGGATGGATTAATTAAAGCATAAATTTGTAGTAATTAAGTATTGTACAACCAGTATCCCCTGGTATAAGCATAAAGGATAACAAAACAACTTCCAAAGTGGTCTAAAGTGGCAAGAACTGACCAAAAGGAGAGAAGAAGTACTGCCTCTGACTCCCAGAAAATGGTTTAGTCAGAGATTAAGAGTTTATGGCAATCTTTGCTGAATGTTGTGTACCAGCACTTAGGCCAGGCATAAGGCATGACATGACCTCTGCCTGGGCAAAGAATAGACACAGGAACCCAGGGCTGGAGAATGTCATGGTCTTTGTCTCCAAATTTGTGTGAAATTGGGTGAAGAACAAACAATGTGGTTTAACATCATCTCAACGGAGGTGAGTCTTAATCTAGAAATATGAGTAAATAGAGATGAAGTATATTTCCATCTAATTGACCTCATCTTTTCCCCTAGACGTTTTTAACCACAGAGAGGCAGAACCTCTAGTTTTGTGGGAGATGTCTCCAGTAAGAAAAGAAAGGTAAGTTAATTAGCAACCATCAGAACAGGATGTTAAAGTAAATCTTTCTTTTTTAGTTTTAGCCACACGTGGAAAATAAATATTATGGATGAGGAGGACTCAAAAATGATGGCCTATATCATTTATGCAAGATGTTCAAAAGAAGATGGTTAAGAACCAGTTTTCTAATTCTTACACTAACACTATCCTTGAGGATATTTGTGGACTGAAAAGACCATGGAAAATTGAATATTTCTGGAGAAAGAATCTCTTTGGGGAAAATTACTGAATTTTTCCCTGTCTGTGAAAAAGGGGTCAGGGTAGAAGGGACCACCTGCAGAGAGCTTACAGTGTCTCTTCTCATATCAGGTGGCTTTTGACCTGCACATGGGAGATTAAAAGTCTAATGACTATGACTGGAAATGTCTGTTTAGCAGGAGAGCAAAGAAAATTGATGACATTGAGAAAAAGCTTCACTTGGCAAAAGCAAAGGCATGAGTTCACCCATGGACCAAATGTGGACCACGTGAAGGAGCCAGACTTGAGACTGCCAGAAAAGGACTTTCCCAAGAGGGATTTCTGGAGTAATGACAGAACCTCATCTGCAAGAATCCCTGTGGTGTGAACCTCCCATACCCTGAGGACTGAAGTTGCAAGCAGCTGCTCAAAGGGAGGCCTCACTGTATGAGATAGTTGCAAACAGAGCATCTCAACGAGGTAGTCTCCAAATAATTCATAAAATCACCCTTGGGAGAATCAGAATTAGGAATCTGGGTTATCCTTCCTAAGAAAAACATCTTTGGATTAAGTTGATATCATCAAATAAGATCTTTACTATGTCTGACTTCTTTCCCTTTATCTGTCTGTAAGAAGGATTAAAAACCTCAGCTAGCAAGGGAAGTAGATACAGGGTAGAGGCATCTAGGATAAGGAACAAAGATGGAAGAATCACATTCTTCCTCTCCCTTGCACTGTACCTAAAGCAATACCAAGCTAGAATACCAATACCAAACTTTGATTTTTTGTGAAATTCACATTATTCTTAATGTTACCATGAATGGGAACTGTGAGAACTTGTTTCTACGCAAACTGTAGGATTTATTATCTAAGGATGTCCAGAAAAGTTATAATACTTGCTTGAGATCTCATTCAAGGAGCAGAAAACAAGAGATTTAAGAATAAGGTGAGGATGGTGGGGAGTGGAGATAACAGGGAGAAGGGAGATGGAGTTGTATTCCTGTGCACCCTATGGATTCTCCATTTTTCCTCTATACTGTAGAGGACAGCAAGCCAATTAATAAAAGGAATATACAGTGGAAGCAGCCATTTTTACAACTTTAAGTTGCCATTTCGTCTCTCTGTCTCTTTCTGTAGACGATGTTTACTGATAATTATATTTCCTTAATAAAGAGTTCAAGGTGGAAAAAAAGTATTGATTACATCAGCTATAGATGGTGAAACCGTAATCCCTGCCTGGAGAAAATTTTGCTCCTTGATGTTTAGGCTACCTAACGGGCAAGTGCAATCTTATAAAATGACCAAAAAAAAAATTTTTTTTTAAGATTTTATTTATTTATTTGACAGACAGAGATGACAAGTAGGCAGAGAGGCAGGCAGAGAGAGAGGAGGAAGCAGGTTCCCCGCTGAGCAGAGAGCCTGATGTGGGGCTCGATCCCAAGACCCTGAGATCATGACCTGAGCTGAAGTCAGAGGCTTTAACCCACTGAACCACCCAGGTGCCCTCCAAAAAATTTTTTTTGAGATTTTATTCATTTAGGAGAGAGAGAGAGCAGCAGTATGCACAAGTGTGTTTGAGCAGGGGGAGGAGCAGAAGGGAAGGAGAGGAACAGGCAGTTTCTGAGCATGGAGTTCCATGCTGGGCTCAATCTCACGACCCTGAGATCAAGACCTGAGCCAAAATCAAAGGTCAGACATTCAATAGATACTCAACCCACTGAGCCACCCAGGTGCCTCAAAATGACCAAGATTCTTAACTGGAGTCCTCATGATTATTTGAAATAACTATACGCAACTTTTACATTTACCTTTTCAAGCAGAAGCAAGAAGTCTAAAATTTAATGTCACTTTTGTTTTACTTCTGCAACATTTCAGTGATATTTATTTTACCTCTTTTAGGCATCTAGTGCCTTCCTACTTTCTAATATCCAGACCCCAGAGGATTAAGAAAGAAACTAGCAAACCTTTTTATTTTAACTTTTCCAATTATTACAATAAAGCACTGAAACTCTTTATCTCTGTTACTGAAATTGTATGTTCTCCCTTTTAAAAAAAAGAAAAATTTCTTTCAGAAAACAGTTGAAGCAATATCTTGAGGAGGGTCCATGGAAACTTCTTATTGCACCTAAAACTTAATGGTGTCTATATTGACCCTGAGAGAAAAATTATTTTTGACATTTTATAGTATGTAAAAGCAGAGGTCAGGGAAATAGAAATTCAGACCCCACACTTTACAATTATCAATCTAACTGGTTTGCAAATGTTAATTTCATATTTTGTGGTAGGGGATCATGATTCATAATTTCTTATCACAGTTCTCGGAACTTCCTTTGCTCCACAGATCTTTATTGAATTATCGTTACATTGCAAGCACTTTGCTGGACATTCATATATGTGTTGTGTAATTAACTGGGTCTGACTCTAAGGAGACTACTGGTAATTAAACAGTATTTATGTTTATATTTTGCCTCCCAGTCTAGTGGAGAACCGGTATTACTCTCTAACACAAACAGTTTCCAATGGACTCTGCCTGATTTGAGGTCAATTTTGAACTTCAAGTTCCTAGTGATTGCTGGTGGCTTCATTCAAGGACAAATACATAGTGACTGCAGGAATTTAGGTCTGGACTGATGTTGACTATCCAAGAAAAAATCCACATGACTTTACCGGTTTTCAAAGATACTATGGAATAAGAAAATTTTACCATATTCTCACCTTGAAAAAATTACAACTGAATCCAGATCTGGATTGTTACCAGTTAGCTATGGGTGAACAGTTAGGGCTGGCATGGCAACAAAAAGAAAACATGCCTTGCTAAATATTCTTTTTTGTACCCAAGCACTTTTTGTTATACATATGGCTCCAGTGGGAGTAATTACAATGTGTCCAATGTCACCCTTGAATAAACCTTTTTCTCCTATGCAAGAGCTAGTCTTTATATGTTCCATAAAGCACCTGGCATATTGTGAGCATTTAAGAAGTGTTTAAGGATGCAACAATGGCAACTAAGAATCTAAACTTTGGTTTTCCATGACTATTGTAAACTCAGTGGAACTCTGCTATGACAAAGGAGGAGGAAGCATCACTTTGGTTACTGCAATATTATAGTCTATTCTCCCATCTGATCTATTTATTAGGAATCCCTGCACTCTATTTTGCTTTAAAAAACACTTGGAACACAATCTAGTTTTGAGGAAAAAAACAAGTTCATCTTATAAAAGCTCCTAAGTATCTATAATTCTCTCCTTAAACCTTATTGAACATGAGGAGATCTGCAAGGGAGGAAAGGATGGTAGGTGGCAAATGACAGGACCGTTAGAATGTAGCTAGTGCATATATAATGAGACTCAGAAAATATAGAAAGTTAAATTTTTCTTTCATTATGAAAATATGCTTTTAAGAAGAGTATTCCAGAAGCCCTGTTGGTAAAATGGCCATCATCAGGCCATACACAGAAAGCAGCAAATAACAAAGGACCACCTGATCATTTTTCTTCCATGGGGGTAAAAAGTTTCCATGTTTAACCTGACACAAATAACTTATGCTCATGAATTCTTAGAACTGGGAGAATATTAGAGATTCTTTAGCTCAAGGCTGGGACCTGGCAGACTTGAGCTATACCCAGCAGTATAAACCCGGCAGTATAGATTCTTTAGTTTAACAACATTGTCATTATTAGATATTAAATGCTGGTCTTAGATGCAGAGGGTCATATTCATTATTTTTAAAGGTCAACACCAGCCAAATGATCAAATGAAAAAAGACCTTAGAACAGGTAAAACAAAGGACGGAGGGAAGAGACTGAGAAAGTAACTCAGAAAGAAAAATAAAATTGTCAAAGAAATGGCTCCAAAGTCAAAGAGAACTCCCATCTCTCCCCTCCACACACACACTTTTAAGAAGATTTCACTTTATCTAAAGAGTAAAGCACATGCTTTTAGATCCAAGGGTACCTGGTTCAAATCTCAGCAGGGGCAGATTTCTCACAAACTAAAAAGGCACTCTCCCTATTAAAGGAACTGACTTAATACAGTTATATGGACCATTATTGTACAGAATGGGGATTCACAAACTATTTTCTAAATGGGCCTTTTTGTGCATGTACAGTAATTCCTATAGAAGCCTTTTACAAATAAAAAAAAAAGAGGAAAAAATGTGGGGGAAATCTAAGAACCCATGATTTGAGCCTTTAATAACTATTGGTGTATTAGAGACAGCCATCTGCAGTAATATAGCAGATCACGGCTTCCTGGAAATGACCTGAAAAAGCATTCGAAGGATAAAAGCTTAATATTTGTGCAGACGTCAGATGCCTTGAAAAGATGAACAAAATACACCTTGAAGTTTGGTCTCAATGTTGGACCTCAAAATGCATGGTTTCCATGGAACTTCATTTAAACAGGAAGTAGCACTCAAACAGTGCCTCAATAAAGACACTATTTTGCTTGAGATTTCCACAAGAAGACTTTGTTGAGTAAATTTTTATATGACACCATAATTTGACTGCTGAAATTCCTCCTTAACAGTGAAACCATGAAAAACATGTGGTAAACATTCTATATAATCCACCTTAAAACAGAGCTCTGAGGAAACTATTAGAAACCTACTTCAACACGTAAATGTATATATGAAGAGATGGGCTTGATTTGGTTTCATATACTTGTGGTAATTTATATCATTCTCCCTGGGAACATCATTGAGGACAGAATCATATTGAATTTTGAAAATACTTTCTTCTTTACCAGTTTTTGTATATACTTCTCTGGAACCTACTAGAGTCTACATAATTCCAAACTTGGGCAGAGATTCCAAAATATGAGGGACCCAACATATAAATAATCCTTTCAAAAGTAAAATTTATTTCCTACAGAATAAATATGAGTACTAGCTCAATATCTCAGATCATACACTTTGGAGAAAGTAATTTATTTGATACCTACAATTCATCTGTAAATTTTATGAACATCTTATCTTTATTATATTAGTTTCAAGTGACAAAAAATGAAATAAAATTTTAAAATTCAAACTGGTTTAAAGAACAGACAAAGAATGTTGGCTCTCATCGTTAATAATAAGAACTGGTTTGGGAGCAAAGCTAGATCCTAAATTCTGAAAGATGACATCAGAAGTCAGCCTATTTCTCTCTGTCTCTCAGGTGGTCTTCCCTTTAGGTTGGCTTTTCTCTCAGGCAAACACTCTTCTCAGTACCAAAGGAAGTCTTGCCAGCACCTGCTGGACTGCACACATCCTGCCAAATATGTGTCCTATAGAAACAGCTATTCCCCCTCGACATTGCAAATCAAACCCCCTCTTGAAAACTCAAGCCTCAGTTATTGTTCAGTTGAACTGGCCCAGGTTTAAATGATAAAATGTACAGGGATTTCCTTTGATTTTAGCCAGTGGAGATAAAATAAAACCATTTATATTTCTTAAGAGTTTGACCAAAAGAGTGACCAAAGGACAATTCTTTTGTTTTTAATTGTCTTGTGCATAACAATAACTGACTCAGTAAATTCATTGCAGAGTATATCTAGGAATACACACATGCATACACATACACAGACATATAAACACACATACATACATACTATACAATTTTAGAGACTAAGACTAAGCAATAATGTAGGGTCAGAATCTGGAAACAATTTTAACTGAGTAAAAAGCTACTGAGTACTGCTAAAAAAAATATAATCTTGATCACATTAAAAAAAAAAAGTAGAAGCATAGCCGATCCTCAATAAACATGCATAAAGGAATGAAGGAAATCATTGGAAGAAAAATAAGGCAAGTGAGTGGTATTTTGTGGAAGCTGACAGAAGTAACTGCTTCAATAAAGCAATGGAAATTTAACAAAAATTCTCTAGGTGTATTAAGAGTGAAAGCAGCTTCTTCCATAGCAAGACAGTGGAGGATGACTTGACTACTTGCATGGCACCCTTGTCGGATCCACAAAGTTTTCCCTTGCTCAAGTTTCTCGCTGTAGGAGAGATACACAATGGAAAAAAAAAATTACAAGGAAAATTTGATCTTCTTAGTGATACTGACGTGGTGGGCTTTGCTATGAATATATGCAAAAACCTTTATTCTGATGATATTCTACATGCTTTGAAAGAATAAAGAACCACAGCCGTTGCACAACTGAAACAGCTTCAGGCAGAGATGGAACCAATGGTGAATAGGTTTGATCCAGAAACTACAAGGCAGATGGGGTCACCTAGCAATGGTCAGAGGCTGTTTGACTAACTGATGGACAAACGTGATTTTAGGCAGTAATATTTAGATACACTCTACAGGCATGCAAAAGTCCAATATGAATGTGGGAATTACCCTGGAGCAGCAGTATAGCTTTACTTCTTTAGAGTGTTAGTTCCAGCAACAGATAGAAATGTTTTGAATTCACTCTGGGAAAAACTGGCCTCCAAATCTTAATGTGGAATTGGGGTGCCTCCATGGAAGACTTACAGGGTTAAGAGAGACCACAGAAAATAATTCTATGAGCTCTCCATTTCAGTCACTTCAGCAGCAAACATGTCTTGCCCATCGGTCTCACTTTGTTTTCTTCAACCACCCTAAAGGGTGTGATAACATCACTGATCTCTTCCTTAACCAGCAACAGTATGTTAATGTAATATAGATGATCTGTCCACAGATTCTGTGCTACTTGACTACACCCATCATAACAAAGATGTTTGAAAACACCAGCAGGTGCTAAAATATCTAGTTAAAGTTATTCAGTAGGAGTCTTAGACACATAAAGACCCAATTACAGAATTTGTTGAATGATTATCTGTTAACGTTGGGTTTGTTGGAGCTCCGAAAAAGCTGAGGAACTGTGAGTCAGTACTTGGGAATCACTTCTTCTTGGTGGGTTGTTTTGAATTTCATTGAAAATGCTCCTCTCTTCATACTTGAGACTTCTTGTCTCATCCACCAATATATCAGCATTAACATGTTGGCAGACAAACTGAATGTGAGGTGGATTATAAATTTGATTATGAATGTGAGATTGGATTTCAAGACTGATTCTAAGTTAGGTCATGTGGTATGGGTAACAAAGCAGTCTCGCCTGAATCAGCAAGTGATTTAAAAGGCCAAAAGCCTTTCATTTAGAAGCCAGATGTTGGCCATGAGTATTGAGAAGAAATAATCAGAGCAGTATGTTAGAGGCTCCTAACTGGTCAACTCAGGACTCTACTGAAGAACTATACGAAGACAAGATGAAAAAACTGTAAAGATGAAATAAAAAAAAAAAAACATTATATAATGGGTGACATGCATTTTAGAAACAACATATTGAGTATAAATTTTAAGGAACTCGAATAAAATAGGTTGTGTCTCATTTTTTTAAAAAAGTGAAAGTGAGTTTGGGAAGCTAAAATAAGCCTGGATGAAAGAATCAAATTGGATATTAAATAACATTCTGTTCTATACTATGAGCAACTCTATGCCAACAAATTTGACAATCTGGAAGAAATGGATGCATTCCTAGAAACATATAAACTACCACAACTGAACCAGGAAGAAATAGAAAGCCTGAACAGACCCATAACCAGTAAGGAGATTGAAACAGTCATTAAAAATCTCCAAACAAACAAAAGCCCGGGGCCAGACGGCTTCCCGGGGGAATTCTACCGAACATTTAAAGAAGAACTAATTCCTATTCTCCTGAAACTGTTCCAAAAAATATAAATGGAAGGGACATTTCCAAACTCATTTTATGAAGCCAGCATCACCTTGATCCCAAAACCAGACAAGGATCCCATCAAAAAAGAGAGCTATAGACCGATATCCTTGATGGACACAGATGCGAAAATTCTCACCAAAATACTAGCCAATAGGATTCAATAGTACATTAAAAGGATTGCTCACCACGACCAAGTGGGATTTATTCCAGGGCTGCAAGGTTGGTTCAACATCCGCAAATCAGTCAATGTGATACAACACATCAATAAAAAAAAGAACAAGAACCATATGATACTCTCAATAGATGCTGAAAAAGCATTTGACAAAGTACAGCATCCCTTCCTGATCAAAACTCTTCAAAGTGTAGGGATAGAGAACACATACCTCAATATCATCAAAGCCATCTATGAAAAACCCACCGCAAATATCATTCTCAATGGAGAAAAACTAAAATCTTTTCCGCTAAGGTCAGGAACACGGCAGGGATGTCCATTATCACCACTGCTATTCAACATAGTACTAGAAGTCCTAGCCTCAGCAATCAGACAACAAAAGGAAATTAAAGGCATCCAAATCGGCAAAGAAGAAGTCAAATTATCACTCTTCGCAGATGATATGATACTATATGTGGAAAACCCAAAAGACTCCACTCCAAAACTGCTAGAACTTGTACAGGAATTCAGTAAAGTGTTAGGATATAAAATCAATGCACAGAAATCAGTTGCATTTCTCTACACCAACAACAAGACAGAAGAAAGAGAAATTAAGGAGTCCATCCCATTTACAATTGCACCCAAAACCATAAGATACCTAGGAATAAACCTAACCAAAGAGGCACAGAATCTATACTCAGAAAACTATAAAGACTCATGAAAGAAATTGAGGAAGACACAAAGAAATGGAAAAATGTTCCATGCTCCTGGATTGGAAGAACAAATATTGTGAAAATGTCTATGCTACCTAAAACAATCTACACATTTAACACAATTCCTATCAAAGTACCATCCATCTTTTTCAAAGTAATGGAACAAATAATTCTAAAATTTATATGGAACCAGAAAAGACCTCGAATAGCCAAAGGGATATTGAAAAAGAAAGCCAAAGTTGGTGGCATCACAATTCCGAACTTCAAGCTCTATTACAAAGCTGTCATCGTCAAGACAGCATGGTACTGGCACAAAAACAGACACATAGATCAATGGAACAGAATAGAGGGCCCAGAAATAGACCCTCAACTCTATGGTCAACCAATCTTCGACAAAGCAGGAAAGAATGTCCAATGGAAAAAAGACAGCCTCTTCAATAAATGGTGTTGGGAAAATTGGACAGCCACATGCAGAAAAATGAATGGACCATTTCCTTACACCACACACGAAAATAGACTCAAAATGGATGAAGGACCTGAATGTGAGAAAGGAATCCATCAAAATCCTTGAGAAGAACACAGGCAGCAACCTCTTTGACCTCAGCCACAGCAACATCTTCCTAGGAACATCGCCAAAGGCAAGGGAAGCAAGGGCAAAAATGAACTATTGGAATTTCATCAAGATCAAAAGCTTTTGCACAGCAAAGGAAACAGTTAACAAAATCAAAAGACAACTGACAGAATGGGAGGAGATATTTGCAAACAACATATCAGATAAAGGACTAGTGTCCAAAATCTATAAAGAACTTAGCAAACTCAACACCCAAAGAACAAATAATCCAATCAAGAAATGGGCAGAGGACATGAACAGACATTTCTGCAAAGAAGACATCCAGATGGCCAACAGACACATGAAAAAGTGCTCCATATCACTCGACATCAGGGAAATACAAATCAAAACCACAATGAGATATCACCTCACACCAGTCAGAATGGCTAAAATCAACAAGTCAGGAAATGACAGATGCTGGTGAGGATGCGGAGAAAGGGGAACCCTCCTACACTGTTGGTGGGAATGCAAGCTGGTGCAACCAGCTTGTTTTCTCTGGAAAACAGCATGGAGGTTCCTCAAAATGTTGAAAATAGAACTGCCCTATGACCCAGCAGTTGCACTACTGGGTATTTACCCTAAAGATACAAACGTAGTGATCCAAAGGGGCATGTGCACCCGAATGTTTATAGCAGCAATGTCCACAATAGCCAAACTATGGAAAGAACCTAGATGTCCATCAACAGATGAATGGATAAAGAAGATGTGGTATCTATACACAATGGAATACTATGCAGCCATCAAAAGAAATGAAATCTTGCCATTTGCGACAACATGGATGGAACTAGAGCGTATCATGCTTAGCGAAATAAGTCAAGCAGATCAACTATTATATGATCTCCCTGATATGAGGAAGTGGTGATGCAACATGGGGGTTTAAGTGGGTAGGAGAAGAATCAATGAAACAAGATGGAATTGGGAGGGAGACAAACCATAAGTGACTCTTAATCTCACAGAACAAACTGAGAGTTGCTGGGGGGAGGGGGGTTGGGAGAAGGGGGGTGGGGTTATGGACATTGGGGAGGGTATGTGCTTTGGTGAGTGCTGTGAAGTGTGTAAACCTGGCGATTCACAGGCCTGTACCCCTGGGGATAAAAATATATGTCTATAAAAAATAAAAAATTTATAAATAAATAAAAAACATTCTGTCCTGAATAACATTTAAGTATGATTTGAAAATTTTAGATCAGTAAAATAATTCATGCATCAATTTAGCAAATGAAACAATTACTGAGCATCATAATATGCACTTGGGATATAAAATGAAATTAGAGATCTGCTTATCAGGGTATCCCTATGGACAACAAGAGGGAAGGTGGCATTAAAAGAACAGGAAAAACTCAAAGAGGGTTTGTTAGACTTGATAGGCTAAATTCAAGGAACACCGAAGGCTGAGTGAGGGATCGGGAATAACTTAAGTAAAATTAAACAACTGACTCTAAAAGAGAGCTGATCGTGTTCCTTTTACAATAAGAAAATAATAGAATGTGCATATACATTCTGTTGGATAGGGGTTGAGCATGACATTGAGCAGACAGATGTGGACAAATGTCTGAGCCATGGGTGATGCAATAAGGTACATAAGTAGGACAATGTTATCCAGAAAGAATCTCAGCATGGTGGGGCAGTTTCTAGACAAACCTCAAATATTGTCCGTGAAGCTCAAGAATTTCTTCCAGATGGTTTTCCTAACATGTCTGCCATTATATTTATTCTTTGACTTATGGGATTAATAATTTATTTAATGAACTCTGTTATTAATTTTTGTAAGACTCACTAAAAGGAGCCATGAGTTCTGGAAAAGTGGTTTTCCAGTAGCCCACAGGATAGCCATGTTTTCTAAAAAGATCTCTGCTTTCATCCAAAGAAGGTGGAGTTTGGTTTGGGGAGAACAATGCTTGAAGAGCTTATAATAAAGTAATATTTAATTTCAGAATTCCATGTCATAATGCGGAACATTTTAGCCATAAAATTGCTCTGAGCCTCCCAAGCCTTAACTGTATGATAGAGATAATGGACCCTTCACAAGGTCACTGGGAAAATTAAATTAGACTATAGATTGTAAACCACAGCACAATGTACATCACTGCATAAATTAATTTTTAAATTTTGTTTTGACTTGATTTCCCAACTATACCTAAAACATCGCCATTTTTGTCTTAGTTTCCATAATTCATATTTAAATTTTCTTGTAATCATAAAAAAATCCTGTCAGTGAACTTCTCAAGTGGTTAAAGTCACTTGACCTTTAGCCTCTTGCTTTAAAAATCTCTCAAGAGATATGTTAAATGGCCCAGAAATATATTGCCTGTCATGTCTTATTGCTTAATTAATGGCCAGCTACGATGCCCTGTATGGACTGCCCCGTAGTAATTGTGAACTGATCTTGTACTCAAGGAAATGAATTGACTCCACAACATCAGCACTGTCATAGAGCATTTACTGTATTTAAATTTCTGTAACCCGTGGAATAGACAGAGCACGCAAGGGCTGGTTAACTGAGCACACAAACATCAACTGAGCAGATAAAACATGTTCTGTTGCTCACTGCGCCACACAGGAAATCATACATTATTGGTTTCTGGAAACTGCTTTGTGAATCAAGTAAAAAGCCACCAAGTAAGCATTTTTATTGTAGCCATATTTGTGATAGAACTGGAAGTCACTGAATTCTTTTAATAATAATAAAAAAAAAACATGGTTTTGAAATCAGTCCATTTGAAGAGAAACAGAACTCTGGAGAGTGGGAAGCAAATATATTATGAAAGTTCATGATTTGAAATAGGTGGTGGAAAGTATATCTCAAAATAAAGGGAAAAACTGGTGATATTTTAAATTTTCTTTCAAGATAGCAATATGACTTGCTGATGAAATGTGACCTAATAATTCTGGACTTTCCTAATGGATACAAGGTATTTATGACTGAATATGAATTTTAATCCTCTCAGCCTTGAATCTACTCCTCTGTAAAGAACTCAGATCACTAGTATTTAAAGATTTGTTAGAGTATCTTCAAAATAACATTTCCAATATGTCTATGAGGCTATGACATTCCAGCTTTAAAGACACTTTAAGCCACTTGGAGAGGGGGGAAACGGTCCAGAGAGATCCCTCACCTGGGCTCTAGTCAAGGAAGAGAGGAAAAAAAGAGAGAAATAATTGGCAAGTTAAGATATGAGAAAAAGGAAGATCAGTGAAAAGGAGGAAAAAAGAGAATCGGGTGAGTAAGCAAACCAGGGTAACTTCAAATTCCTCCGAGATGGGAAAACTGAGGCAAAGCTCTCAGGACCAAGCAGTGCTATATATAGTGCTGCTTATGAATCAAAATGCTCTATTTTCAAAAAAGGGTGACTTTTTCAAAAATATTACACTAATTTTTAATTTCTTCTTAATGGCACTTTTCCCCTTTCCTCACTGCCACATCTACTCACCAGGGTAAACGGGCAGAGCACGTGACCAGGAGCGTTTCAGCCCTGTGGCAGTTACCCAGAGGCAACGAACTGCAGAATACATTTATTTAGGACACCACACATCCCTAGGGCGCATATTTGTTTTATAGTCTTGGCTTCTCAACCTGACCCCTCTCCACGTTGCCAAAAGTAACATCATTCAATTTGTAACTCAGTGTTTCACCAACAAGATTTTGTAGACACACAGAAGACAGCAATCTCTGAAACTAAAAGGTGCCTGGATTAATGGGCCTGACATGCAGCCCAGCACTAAACGGCAGAGGACCAATGAAAACAATCACTGTGTCCTGTGTCAGTTCTGTCTCTAGGTAACTTTGCCTTCCTGCCTAACACGTGGATTTTGTATCATCCTTAAACTGCTATAATATCGAGACATGAAATTTGGAGGATTTGAAATAAATGTAGCTAAATGGAACTTTTGGATGAAGAATCTCTGGTTCGTTCAGATCTGTTAAAGTAATAGGGAAAAGCACAAAGGATCAAGGCAAGAAAGGCCCCAATCTTTGTTCGATAAGTGATAAAACAGCATTACTTGGGGAAAATTGGCCTGACCTTCACCTGCATGATGCTTCCGCTGCCTCAGTGATTCTTGCTTTGCTCTGATTAGGTAAAGATTGCCCCTTTCCCTGCAGGAAAAGTCAAAGAACAAAAAGGGGAAAGATTCTTGACTTAACTATAAAAGGTTTATTTTTTTAATCACAGTTGGGCTCATCCAAGCCAGTTTCTAATCTTATTTTTTAGGCTAAAAAAAGAAAGAAAGAAAAAGAAAAAGAAAGAAAAGAAAAAGAAAAAGAAAACTGTCCTTTAAAAGAAATCCTTTGGATCATTTTCTTTAAAACCTCTAGTCTAGATCTTAACTCAACATTTCTTGGATGTATTTTTAAAAAAACCAACAACAACAACAATAAAAACTCTTCCTCACTTGAAATGATAGCTTTTTTATTTCTTTTAGACTCTGGCATAAGCTCTGTCAGGAATGGACAGAAGAGGAAAAGACACAAGGCCCCCTCAGCTGGCTGGAACAGCAAGTAAAATGCATCAGTTGGCAAAATCCTGCCACCGTCCCAAGGAAACCTAAAGCGGGTTTCCACCCCCACCCCTCCATGGATGCCCGTGGAGGGCAGAGCTCCATGGAACCATGATATTAAGTTGCAGACTCTGCCTGTTCATATAGACCAGAGCTTTTCTGTGACATTACTGTCAAACAGCCCCCTGTGTGACTAATATTTTTAACAGCATGCTATTTAAAATTTGACAAGGATATAATAATTCATTCTTCAGATAGTCAACATACTATGAGAGTAAGTCATGTCTTCAAAGTATCTTTCAAAGGGGCTATTAAAAGTAGGTTAAATTTTTCCCCCTACAGCATGCAATTTCATTTTGGCTCTACCACTTCAACCACATAAAATTAAATTTTGACTTGAGAGTGACCTACTGAAAATTAGATGGAAAAATAAGGGGAAAGATTGAAATTACTGATTCAAAGGAAACTAACATGTCTGTCTGCAATTTAGCATACAGTTTGCTAAGCCCTCTGAGAATCTTATGTTTCTGGTAGTCGGTATTTTCCTCTTAGGATTCAGATTGTATTTTTAATGGAAATGTTGTAGAACTTAATGGAATGTAATATCTTGTGATATATAGACTTAAGGCAACACAGGAAAAAATTATCCACACATATTTTCTGCCATGACCCTCCTCTTTACTCCCAGCCTTATAATCTATGATCTAGCCACCCAAATCAGCCAGACATTCTCTAAAATAAACTACACTCTTTAAAACTCTTAGAGACTCTTACCTGCTAGTCCTTCTCCTTTGAAATTCTTTTTTCACCAACAATCAAAATTTATTCTAAATTTTTACAAAAATAAAATGACTTTGAAGTCTCCACTTTTAGAAGGGTATAAGGCAATAGAAATTAATGTAATTATCCTAACAAGAGACATTTACTCTAGAACTACATATAGCAGATCCCACTGAGGCCAAGGGGAATCACAAAAATGTTGTAGAATATTTCACCAACAGATTTTTGGCGGCTTCTACTTTGAATTGTTTTGATTATTAAATTAATTTTTATTCAAATTTTTGTATGTTTATTTAGACACAAATGCACACAACAACATATACCTGTCAGAAGAGGCTGAGTTGTGCTGTGGTAACGAGCAACACTAAACCATCAATGGTGTAACACAATGAAAATTAAATTTTTGATCAGGCGAATCCACTGCAGTCTCCTTGGTCACTTTCCACAGCACCTGTACTCCACATGTTCACTTGGCATTCTGGCATGTTTTGCCACTGTTCACATACCTTTGTGATCATCTCTGCAGAAGAAGAGCACGAGGAGAGTTCAAGTAATCGAATGCTTCACACAGACCTTCCAGTAATATTTCATTGGCCAAAACATGTCCCATGGCTAAACTACACATCCAGGGGGGCAGAGAAGTTTAATTTTCCCATGTGCCTCGTAGAAGATGAGAACCAGAGATTGGTGATCAGTAGCAGTGCCTACCAGAAATGCAGATAGAATTTTTCAATCAAAAGCCTCGCTCTTCTTTTATCTCCAAATTATTCTCATCTTCAACTCTGTGGCTTACAATTATTGCCAAGAGGAAAGTGTATCAAAAAGCTAACACTGCTGGTATTCAACCACAGATGTTGATTTATTTTACCATTACTTAAACAAAGAAAAAAATCATCCTTCAAGGCCGCAAATGTTTTTGGCATCTAAATATATCTGGTCAACATAACCTCTCATAAAGCATTGGAAGTATTAGAAAGAGTGAACAAAGTAACAAGAATACATTACAAGATCACCCACAAGAAGAATAACTTAAGTGGAATATGAGATAAAATGCATTAAAACCAGGTCGATATTATCCTTTTCTATTCTTTCATAGCAGAAATGTATGGTCTATACCTGCCAATTTTAACTGCTTGGCAATTCTTCCAAGGATTTACTCATGCCATGCATTTAATGACAAATGCATCGGCATCATCTGAGTTGGGAATTGAGATGCTCAAAACTGCAGTCAGCATCTCCTATTGCTTTATACTCCATCAAAGATGATGCAAGCTGACTTCAAAGGGAGCTCAGTACTTGCATCAACTCTGCAGGGGTATTGAGTAAAATGAGGAATGAGAAAAAAAGGAACACCATTATGTTTTGAATTTCAAGTCCTAAATCATTATTTCCTGGCTGTGCATGAGGTTACGTAGACAGAAAGTAAAATGACAACTGGTCATGTCATTGGGATGATGATATAGGAGGATCGGGAAGCTTAAGAAGAGGAATTTTTTTAAAGTCACATTAAAAAAAAACCTCTCTCCCCTGGTGTTCAGATATTCCTAGGACATTTTTCAGTGATGGAGTGACACTCTGGTACCCCCATAATATCCAGGTGCCTGCTGGGGACTGACCTGTTTCAGAACTCTCTTCTCAGGAGCAATAATGTGATGCCCCTGAAGATAATTAAACGTGAGGTATCCAAATAGTCACTTACATCTGCTGTTGGGCCTCTATGTCGAAACGGGAATTTGTATGACTATTTGTCAGTAATGGAGAATTAACTTGTTATTAATCTTTGAAAACTAAAAGTATTCAGTTTTGTTTTAAAAATACATTTATCTTGTCATTCCAAAGTGTACAAAACACTGTTTTCCACTCGGTGCTATGTTCATAGTGTGGACTTAAAGGCCTGAAAAAAATTCACATGATCCATTTATTAAAAAAAAAAAATCTTTTAAAGTGTCTAAATATTTAGTTACAGTCAATTTCTAAGATAATATTTATATTGAAAAGTGTGTGTATGTGTGTGTATTTATGTGTATGCATACTTAGTGATAAAAGGCAAAACAATTTATAATACTAATTCTGGGTATATATTTAAACAAGACAGAATTCATATTTATTTGAAAAGCAAGAATGCCTCTGGATTTAGTTAAGTATCTCAGTTATAGTAACGTGATTTATAATGTTCCTGGAAGTGTTTTTTACAGCATTACTTTTGAAAAATAAATGAGGAAAATTTCAGCCAAGGCTGTACTTAAATTATGGTGTTCTGATACAGCATGAAGCACCAGAAAGGCACAAAAGGAAAAATGAAGCTGAAACTTACTGTGTTTTTCCTGGTCTCAGTAGAGGAGAAGCAGCTTTTACCATAAAAACTTGGCTCTTTCTGAACCAAACTTTTACATTAGGTGACCTTTAAACATTTATTACATAATGGCCTTTTCATCATTCTACAGTTTTGAAAACGCATATCCACAACCCGTAGAATCAGGTGATCACTGATAAAGAAGAACAAGAAATCGTGATAGTATTTCTTGGACCAGGCCTTGTTAACGATTACACTGCTGTATGTCCCCATTTTTCCAGAGCTGCTCCTGTCATCACTTCTCATTGAAGCATTTCATGTTTTCTTCATTGATATTGCTAAAAGCTCCCTTTTTACCATAGTTCCTGAACTCTAACTTTTGTGCTTATGTACATTTACCTATTTGAATATAATAGTCTTTAGATCAGTGGTTTCCAAAGTAGGGTACGTGCAACTTAGCATCTGCGCAACTCAATTCTTTAAGTAAAAGTGTATACAAATATACTTCATCATTTTTATTTATGCTTTATAAAGTAATGGAATATTACATATAAAATACTTGTATTTTGTTTATTTATTTTTGCTTTTGTGTTTTGTTTTTTATTTAAATTCAATTTAATTAACTATACTGTATTAATAGTTTCAGAGGTAGAATTCAGTGATTCATCAGTTGCATATAATAGTGTTCATTCGATCAAGTGCCCTCCTTAATACCCATCACCCAGTTACCTCTCACCCCCACCCACCTACTCTCCAGCAACCCTCAGTTTGCTTCCTAGAGTTAAGAGTCTCTTATGGTTTGCCTCCCTCTCTATTTTCATCTTGGGTTATTTTTCCTTCTCTTCCCTTATTCTCATCTGTTTTGTTTCTTAAATTCCATATGCGTGAAATCATATGCTATTTGTCTTTCTCTGCCTGACTTATGCCAGTCAGTATAATACCCTCTAGCTCTATCCATGTCATTGCAAATGACAAGATTTCATTCTTTTTGACAGCTGTGTAATGTTCCATTGTATATATATTCCACATCTTTATCCATTCATCTGTTGATGGACATGTGGGCTCTTTCCATATTTTGGCTAAAAATACTTGTATTTTAGGGGTACCTGGGTGGCTCAGTGGGTTAAGCCTCTGCCTTCAGCTCAGGCCATGATCTCGGGCTTTCTGCTTGGCAGGGAGACTGCTTCCCCCTCCCCCTCTGCCTGCCTCTGTGCCTACTTGTAATCTCTCTCTCTCTGTGTCAAATAAATAAATAAATAAATAATCTTTTCTAAAACTTTAATTTAAAAAATAGATATATTGGGAATATACACTTAAACACTTATAATGAGAAGGAAATACAATAAAAATGTTTCAGATCCCTAGTCCAGATATCATTAAGCTAAACTTAAAGATATTTTTATTATACTCTAAGTGGCAGGTGTAGTTTTAATTTAATACTGAATATTGGCAACGGAAAATTGATTGGTATCAGATAGTAATTTTGTCAGGGATTCAGCATGGCATCACTCAGGAACCATCCTAATGGACAGGACTCACACTTCTCAGATACACTAGATTTGTCTGATAGAGCATTTTGTTTCCTGATCTAAAGTGCCTGATCTATGAAATCAGATTAAAGTTTTGATATAGGAAATTAGTCTTACATGTAAAATTGTTGGCTAATAATTTAAAAGTCAAATATTTCTAAACAGGACTAGTACATTTCTGATTGAATACCTTCTGCTCCTGGTATGTGTCTATATATTATGATGAGTAGAGAGTAATCATCAATGAAGGGGAGCTCCCTTATTCCAGAAACATGGAGATCTTGTTCGTGGCATTTAACATTTCATCTTTGGACCTGCAAGATTTCGTATAACATTACTCCAACTTCATAAATCAATTTTGATAGGGGTAGAACGTTAAGGAAGATTTTTAAATTAATATCCCATCCAGACAAGTTTGTTAGTAAGAGGTGAGGTTCTTTTGTATCTTCAGAGAGAGTAGAAAACACAATTATTAAAATGCTTTCCTGTTATAGGAATGGCATTGCTTGCTTTTTCTTTTAAAAAAAATTGACTACTTTAACAGAATTCACAAATGTCTGTTTTCTAATACTTAAAATGATATATATATGTTTTTAAATTCCTGTATCATCAGAGCAGACTTCTCATCTCAAAAATACCACAATAGCTTTACTCTCTGCTTCATCTCTTCTCTCCCTCCCTCTCTTCCTCCCTTTCTTTCTCTGTCTTCCCTCCTCAAACCTGCCCTTCCCTTCTTTTCTGTCTTCCCCTCTACCTTATCCTCTTCCTATTACTGGTTTTCTCAACCACCACACAGGACATCGGATATAAAACATAGGATATAAAACAACCTTTTATTTCCCGACATTTTCTTCTTGAACCTGTAGTCTCTTTTCTCTGAGTAATTTCTTTTAAATAATGGATATTTCTGCCTTTTAACTTAGAGCAACAGTCTTAAGTTTTAAGAGCACTGAAATTTCCATTATTCTATCACATATGTTCTTCTGCCCCAAAATGAAGAAACACAATTTAAAAATGTATTGGGCACCTGCGTGGCTCAGTGGGTTAAGCCGCTGCCTTCGGCTCAGGTCATGATCTCAGGGTCCTGGGATGGAGTCCCGCATCGGGCTCTCTGCTCAGCAGGGAGCCTGCTTCCCTCTCTCTCTCTCTCTGCCTGCCTCTCCATCTACTTGTGATTTCTCTCTGTCAAATAAATGAATAAAATCTTTAAAAATAAATAAAAATAAATAAAAATAAAATAAAAATGTATTTTTGAAAGTGAGTAATATGGTTTGATCAATTATCAGGAAAGTCCTATTAACTTCCTGCTTCGTATGTTGGTACATTAAGGGGTGAGGCTAGGTACTGTGTCAAGCTAGGGCAATAAGGCTAAATGATAACAAAAATGAGGCCAAGAATAAAAGGTGTTAAATGCAACATTCCACACAGAGTTCCCAAACAAACTCAAAAAAGAGAAAAAGAAAAGAAACCTACACACACATTCTGATGATGAAGAAATTGGAATGACATCAGTAGAAATGTAGCATTTTATCTGGATCTAGAAGCATGGATAGTTGTCAGTGGGTCAGGGAAGAGTGAGCATCAAAAGGAAGCCTCTGGATGGAAGGTGTGGCCTGGGCATATTTAAATTTTAGGTCCAAAGCTAAACTGCAGATAACCTTGCTGCCCCTTTTCACCTCCATCTTCCATGACTCCTTTCATGGAGGTAGAAGTGATCCACATGTGATTTAGCCATTAAATTAACAGATAATATTTTTGGAGCCATCTACTGTATTCCTGATACTACTGTGTGTATTAGGGATGTATCACTGAAAAAAACAAAACAAAGCAAAACAAAAAAGTCAACAAACCCCTTCTCCCTTACCCCTACTGCAATCCATTCGAACTAGAACAACTCTCCATAAATGTCTACACCTTAAACACCAGAAAATATTCTAAAAGCTATGTTTCAGTAGTTCTTGAGATGACCAGTGTCATATCCATCTGAAATATCCATCTGAATTCCTAAAGCTTAACTTAGCTTTTCTACACTCAGTGTAGTTTGGCATTAGACTGGGAACTGGCCTGTCTCTGCGTAGTAATGCTATCACTAAGCTTCCAGTCTGTCTCACCTGTTACAATTTAGTAACAAAAATAAATGACAGCAGATGTTATACCCAGTTGCATTAAGGAGAATTGCACCCATTTAGTTCTAATCAAGCCATTTTTCACCCAGCTGAAGAAAAGAGAAGTTACTTTTAAAGGGTTCTGAATCAATGGGAAAATATTTGCTGAAGCAATGAACCCGAAAGAGATAACCTGACTACTCCTGGGGGAAACATTTTCTAAAATTTCCCACCATTCGATATGCTATTTTGTAAGAACAGAGTGTTCTAAAAGGATATATTCTGGTTTGTTTGAAGATGAGAGGACCTTCTTTTTATATTATTTCATTTTCATGCATTTATTTGAAAAACATTATTTGGGTTCAATATACAAAAAATATTATGAGCAGCAAGGCTTGAGTCCTTGCAGTCAATGCAACTTAATGTCTAGTAGGAAAGTGAGCTTGAAGAACCAGGGAAAGTGAGACAGTAATATAAAAGCAATCAAGTGAAATTAAAAGACAAAGTCTGATGAAGTTGCCAGCCTTTGGTATGAATCTGTGCGACCTTGGGAAAGTTAATTAATCTCTCTCATTAAGAGAGAAATTGTTACAATCATAAGTCCAAAAGAAGCAGCTGTGAGTTTTAGATTGTGAGAGTTCCTTGCTCCTAATTGTATAATCACCCTGAACTGATATGAGCCGGTTTTTTTTCAGATCCTCATACTTCAAATTGGCTATTCCAACATGGAAAATTATTTTTCTCTTTCTCTTTCTTTCCTCCCTTTCACTTGCTTCCAGGGTGTTGCTTTGTGCTAGTTGTATGCTAGGCAAATATAGGGAGGACTGTCATTCACCCAGCATGGCATTCCCTATGCCAATATCCAATTGTCTTGTTACCACTGACTGTCAGGACACCCAATGACTGTGCATGAAATCTCCAGCCTTCTCGCCTAACAATTACTGTTTCTAATAGACAATTGAAGCAGCAGAGTCAGACCATGATGCTGTATTTCTAACCCACTACATTTAAGAAAACCCACAATGGTGGATCTCTAGTAGAGGGGAAATTGAACAGGTTATGTATTTAACAAGTCTAAGTTATCAGTACAACAGGACGCCGTCCTGTGACCTCCCCACTCTCCCTCCCTTACCCAGGTTTTTTGTTTTTTTTTTTAATCTGTGTCAATTATAGAAACTATGGAAACAACCCACTGAGGAAATTCGTATATTGTTATGCTTATGTTCATAGTCAACTCCATTCCCTTCAAATACTACTTTGACACAGAATGGATAAGAAAGGAAAACCTTTTAGAATTCAAGTGCTTCAGTTCCTCAGTTTTACAAGCTTCAGTTTTCATCCATAATTGGCTAGATTTAAAAAATGCCCCATATCAAGTAGTTCCCAAACTTATCTTCCCCCTTGTGATACTGAGATAATACGACAAACACGTATGTTGGTCCCCCTCCACAACATATAACCATCCCCACATGGATGACTGATTCAACTATATTTCCCAACCTCCCCTCTGATTAGGTAGGAGCAAAAAATTCATTTTTCACTGATAAAATGTGAAAAAGAAGTAAGCAGAACTTCTGCTTAAAAAGCACAAGCCCTGGACATGCTGTTCCTTTTTCCTTCCCACTGGTTGAAAATGAATAGAAATGGCTGGAGTAATCTTGGAAATCATACATAGAAGATGGATTTCTAGAGATTCACATGTCAGACTCCTTTACTAGGAGTCTGGACAGCATGTGGGAATCACACGGGGAGCTTCTGAATGAACTAATGACTGAGCCTCAAACACAGGATCCTGATTTAATTATTTTGGTTTGGGGCCCAGGAATATTATTATTGTGCTATTGTTGTTATGGATTCCCTGGTGTTACTAAAGCAAGAGCACTGAAGCAGACAGAGTCCAGTGCGGTCAATGCTTACTACCTAATTTGCCCTTCTGTGCTCCTTCCTTCCCTTGGGATGGATTCCCTCACTGCCCTCAAGCACAGGGTTCATCAAATCTTTTTTCTACAGAGAAGTAACAATAGTCTCGTTATACAGGCTAATTGAGATGGAGAGATTCTATAGGAAAGAATCAGAGCTATCCATTTAAAGCAAACAAAACAATGAAACTTACTTTTTAGTTACTGAATTTGTCTCTCATGGGCCTCACTCTTACTCTTGCCCCAGCAGCCAAAGGGATCCTTTAAAGTGATGATTAAAACATGTCACTCATAGCCCTGCAACAGCTCTCAATTTTAATCAGAAGTAAGTTTTACAGTATTTGGCAAGGCCCCACATGCTAGGGTCCCTCTGAGCTCAACACTTACTTCTCTTCCCTTTGCTTATTCTGCTCCTTATATACTGGTCTATTTGTTGTTCCTGGAATATGCCACATACTTTCTACCTCATGCCATTGCACATAATCTATCTCATCTAGATCACTCCTCCCTAAATAACCAAGTGGTTAATTTCCTCACTCTCTTCAAGTATTTGCTCAAATGTTGCCCTTTTTTTTTAAGATTTTATTTATTTATTTGACAGAGAGAAAAATCACAAGTAGGCAGAGAGGCAGGCAGAGAGAAGCGGGGGGATGTAGATTCCCCACCGAGCAGAGAGCCCAAAGCGGGGCCTGATCCCAGGACCCTGAGATCACCATCCGATCCGAAGGCAGAGGCCCAACCCACTGAGCCACCCAAGCACCCCAAATGTTGCCTTTTCAATGAGCTCTACTCCTTATCCTACTTAAAATTGCAATTGTCCTACCCTTTAGCATTTCCAAATTTCCTTTTGCTGTTCTATATTTTTTAACTTGAAAATTATTACACTGTTGCAAACTCCATAATTTACTTTTTTATGATGTTTACTCTTACTGTCATCTCCCCACCCCCCCAACTAGAATGTAAGCCCTATGAGAACAGAGATTTTTTGTTGTTTAATTTGTTCATCCCAATATCCCAAAGCCATAGAATAACATAAAGAATATTGAAAGAATGAATATTGAAAGAATGAATAAATTAAAGTATCTAACTCATTGTAGAAAAGATTTATTATCTATTATGGAGAGACCAAGGAAATAACAAATGGTTTCTGTCCCCAAGGATTTCAAAAAAGGGTGCACAAATTTGGCTTTGGAGGTAAAGAAAATAGCGCCAAAATAGTGTAATCCAGGACTTCAAGTAGAATTCTCCCTCCAAAACACCTTTCTATAGACACACACACACACACACACACACACATTGTCTTACTGCTTTATGTTAAGCCTTAGGCCATAAACCTTAAGCCTTAATATGCTTATGTTTAAAAGAAATTATAATTGAAAAGAGACAGTAAAGTTCTAGCAGGTAGATGAATGATAATTCTGGGAATGGAAGAGGCAGAGTCTCAGGAGAGGGAAAAGGAAGGTCTGTAGGAAATTCAGTTGCTTCATGGCATTACCTCAAACTGACCCAGATCACACAATTTTGTTTTAGTCAATGGAGGAAGGTTAGAAATCTGCTGTAGCACAATGGTCAGCCAGCACATAGTAGGTACTCAATAGATATTTCTTTAATGCATGGATGAAGGAAGAATAAGCAGTGTGATTTATCATTGTCTTTTTATCATTTACTTTTCCCTCTAAAAGCAGGTCTCCTTATTTAGATTAATATGCACACTTTTTGCCCTTCCTCTCCCCACAAAAAGGCTGTGAGGTAAAAGGATAAAACAAATGTTTCAGCATAAAAACTATGTGTGATATCGGTGCAGTATCTTCCATCTGTACCTGCTGTGCATAATTTCAGAATTCACTGCTTTCATCAAGTAAAGAAAACCCATTTGCTCTTTCATCTGTGTATCATATCACACTAATTTTCATCAAAACCAGCCAAACCTTTATGGGCTCCCAGTCCCCAGGCTTCCTGCAGGACTCCCCTGTCTGCCTCTCGTATAAGCAGAATTAGGCTCCGAGTCTGAACTGTGGAAAATTTCAGTTGTTTTTGTAAGCTACAGTAAGCACAGTGTTTCTATCTGGAAAATTGACTTATTGATTATTGATGATTATTTCCCTAAACAGAGAGGCTCATGAATTTCACATGCTCATGCCTTTTTTGGTCTCTAATGTCCTTATTCCAAATCTGATGTTTTATATAAGCATCAAGTAGGCCAATCTTAAATACCAAGAAATGGGATTTCATATTAATGAGAAAATAAATACTATTGCTATGACTATGCATCCTACTCTGTTTTAGGAAGTTCCCATTCTCCATTTGAATCTTCGTTCTCTTATTTGTGAAGGTTTTTGTCTCCTGTGCCTCAGATGACATTATGTTCTGTTCTTAGTTAGATTTGAACACCGATTCATGATCTGTTGCCAGGGATGATCAAAGTGACAAAGCTGCTCCAGAAGTCGGTGATGCAGAGGTCTACATTGAAGTTACTCATATCTAGTGCTGAGAGGACTGCCTCTACAAAAGCTAAAATAGCTATGGTTTGACCACAGAGTATCATTACTGAAAGAATCTTGGATGCTGGGCCCCAAGGCCATAAAAACTCTAATAAGCCACTCTTTTGCCAAGGTCATATTATGTACTCTGTAACCTACCCATGTATTCTGAAACCTACAATGCTGTGTTTCATACCAAAGTGACATCAATCATTCTTCCCCCATTTGAATTTCAGTGCATTGAACACTTTTACTTCTGTGCTTTAAAAATCTTAAAAAGTTTATAGTTATAGCCTCTATTTATTATGGTTTTAGCTGAAGTGTCTTAGTGGCAAATGGTGCATGTATTGGGGAAGAAACACATGAAGAAATCAATTGGGATAGTCGGTTAAAGGAAGACAATATAAACTAAATACCACCATTTTCCAAGGCCTTCCATGACAAATCCATTGTATGCTTGGTGTCTCTCTTTCCACAAGACGAGTTCCTTCTAAAGGGGTCTCACAAATCCCTGAAAAGTTTAACTTCCTGGTAATCTTGTCGTCAGGCCTCCCCAGTTACTTCTGTACATATTAACTCACAATGAGAGGTACGATACCAGCATACCACCTCCACTCAGATATTACAGGTTTTATTGGTAGAGTCTCATCAAAGATAGGATTATTATATGGCAGGTACAGTGACAAGACAGACCTTAAGTATAATTTAATATTAGTTATATACTGTAAATTATAATTTATCTTTTCACAAAAAGAGAACAATCCTATCAGTATCATCATCTTCAAGTAAAAAAGTAGAGTTGAGTGTACTGTCATTGGTAAAATTAAAGAAAAGTACAGAAATCAGAACACTAAGAAAGAAGATTTGGAGGAGAGAGAATGAAGAGACAAGCTTAAAACTATGAGTATTTTGGGGTGGAAAAAATATAGAAACAGACAAAATAATTAATGACATAAGAGAAGAAAACTTTCCTGAGCTAAAGGAATATTTCATTCTCTAGATTAAAAAGATTAATAAGTTTAAAACATGATTTAATCAATCTATTTTTTTTATAAAAATAGATGTACTTAGGCTCAATCTCTAAAGATTCTGATTGATTGACAACTGTATGTTTTAATTGTTTCAGAAGTGATTCTGATATGTATCCTTAGGTTGACAATGATTCTTCTAAGTGTACTTGTTATAAAGAAGAAGTACATACCTAAATAGTTTCTAAAAAAAAATGAAAAAAGTAGGAGGAGAAGGAGGAAGAGAAGGAGGAAAGGAAGAAGAGAAACGTAGTTGATGTTTTAAAATCAGGAAAAGAGTAGGTGAGAGTTATTTAAATGAGTTAGATCTTTAACTATTTTAATATGAGGTTTATAGATGTTGTACAAAATTAATAAATCAATAAATAATAATACCATCATATTGTTTAGAGAAAAAGAATTAATCACTGAAAAATAATTACAACTGTTACAAGTAGCTCCTTCTATAAACTAAGGCTTTTGGTGTGAAGGATAGACAAATATTTTAAGACTCTATATAAACAGTTTTCTTATTCCCATGCATTATTTTCAAATACAGTGCTAAAAATTAAAAGCAGATTAAAAAATAAAATAGACATTTGTATTTATAATTAGCTACTAACATTATTGAGCATTTTTTTCTTTCCAGGTTACAACTATACTAAACATTTTAACTGTATTACCTAATTAAATATTTTTTTAAAACCCTAGATGGTAAATAAAATTGTGCCCATTTCCTGTAGGAATAAACTGAGGCTTAATGAAGTTTAGTAATTTGCCTAAGATCACAGAATTTAAAAATCCTTTTAAAGTTAATGTAAATATAAATGTTCATGATAATTGTACATAATTATTAAAAACCTCTTTCATATCAACATATTTATCATCTTTTAATAATATTTTGAGAAAATAAAGTTTTACTTCAATTTTACACTTTCAGAAATTATATGCTGACTGCTAGTCTTCATTTTACTCAGATTATGTTAATTTTCTCAGCAAAAGTAACACAGTAATGAACATATTAGAGAAGCTGTCACTTTTATATTTCTCCAGAGAGTCTCAAGGTTGCAACATCATTATTGAGAGAATGTCAAATATCACAAAAGAGCTTTCCTTTGGAAAAACAAATTTCTAGTGACTTTGTTTTCTTGGTTTTTTAGTGCAAAGAGCTTAGCTCCTCACTTCTTCACTGCTTGTCTTCTCCATTTCCCATCTTCAAAAAACATTTATTAATCTCTGACATTCAGTATGGAGAAATATAGAAACATGATTCTTCAAGAAGAACTAAATATTCCACCGAAAATAGCATATAATGAGCCAAATTGTAGAGTAAATATCTGTCCACCATTCCTCTGGAATAGGGATTGGCAAACTGTGACCCACTGGCTAAATCCAGCCCCACTGCCTATTTCTGTTTCATATAATCCACCAGCTGTATCTGGTTTTCACATTTTCAAATTGTTGAGGGAAAAAGCTGAAGGAAGAATATTATTTTGTTACATGTGAAAATTGTGTGAAATATAAATTTCAGTGTCCATAAACAAGGGTTTATTGAAGTAGGATCACACTCCTACCACTCCTATGTACTATGACTGCCCTTATGCTATAACAGCAGCGTAATAGTTGTCATAGAGACTAGAGCCTACAGAGCTCTACAGTATTTACTATCCCGAACTTTGCAGAAAAATGTACCATCCCCTGCTCTAGGACAGTGAAAACTTTCCAAGTGCCAGTATTAGCTATTAATAATGGGAAATAAACACCATCCAGTTGCAGAGCTCTTAATGACATCATCACAACTTCCAGGCAAATAACTAACTGAAGGCTACAAGGCAAATGTAATGTTCTGAGGCATGTATGTGAATTCACACAAAATATTAAGGAGATAAATGTAGTAATCAAATCACTCATTTTTATTTTGCTAGTATTTAGATATATGTTGTATAAACCTCAAGTTTCTTGGGGTCGTTATCTCCCAAAGTTTCATTATTTTCAATAAGAAGAAAATTGGTTCTGTAGAAAGAAAAGCATATCCTGCTACAGCTGTATCAACATAATATTCTTCTCTTTTGGAATACAGTTGACATTCCATGTCAAGTTTGACATACCTGGCCAATGAGGCAAAATATGACCTCTATTGTCCATGAGCATGGAAGTTTGGAAGACTTCCCCTGAATGAGTTTTATTTATTTATCTTGTTCTGTTTTATTTTCTGGAGGAAGTAGGCTGAAGGGTATAATTATGGGTCCTTATATTATGATTTTATAATTTATTTCATTTATTTAATTTATAATTCTAGAAAGTATTTGATTAAACACAAAAGTATTCAATTCTCTACAACATATTTTCCTTAAATAAAATTATATAAACACTACAGATCTGTAATTCAAAGTAAGTACTAATCACTACCCATAGCCAATGTGAGGGGAAATATCTAGGTATTATTTGCCACTGAACTACGGATATTCCTCTAGCATCCACCTATTCAAATAAATACTGTTTTGGCTTTTGACATTCGTAAATTCTCTTAGTGACTAATAAAGAGCAACAATAATAAAATTTCCATGTTTCACATGTGCTTTTATATAGTTCTGCTTAAATCTCTCAAACTCCAGGCCTAGAAACACTTACCAGCAATTAAACAACTTTCAATTGGTTAATCTAATATTCTTGGTCTACACTAGTATAAAAAATGATAATTTAACTCAGTGAAATTTCAAGATCAATTGGCTTTATTCAACAATTCATCAATTGGGTAGCATCCCATCAACCAAACTGAGATGAGATCCAACGAGGAAGACTTTAATAAGCAGAAGGAGGCCTGGTAAGTAAGGACCAGGTAAGCTTCATTTTTGGGGGGGACAAAAGGGTCTGTCAGGCAGGTTACCTCTCTACTTTTGACCAGGATATTTCATATTGACTGGTTTAAGAAAATATTCCTGGGAGAGTTTGAAACTCCAATTGCATTAGGTACCAAGTCTTGATTTGCTGAGGGGGTTTAGCACAACTGACTCCATTTAGGGCCTCTTTCTTTCTCTCTCTCTTTATTTCTTTCTTTCCACTAGCAAACATCTAGTCATTTTAAGTTGTTGCAAAAGGAACCTACTAAGTGTTGAAGGCTTCTTTATTACAGTTATGTTATAAAGTTATACATAATTAGCCTATAATACATAGACAAGAACACAAGCTACCCTGTCTGACTTCTAGAAGGATTAAAATTTCTATGCATGTATAACTGGAGGCTGATATGCACCTGCCTACATAAATAATCACCACTTTGTTTACAGTCACTGCAAAGAGGTACTAAGACTGAGAAATTCAGAAAGTCACATTCTCTATGCAAGCATTAACAAACTGAAGAGCAAATTTAACTTTATTCATAGTTCCTGGAAAGAACAATGACATCACATTACTGTAGGAATTACATTAATAATATATAAGTCATTACTGTAGTAATTACAATATCTAAACCACAGGACAGTGGATGAAACACATTTTACATGGTCTTTCATGTCTTTGACATATTGAAAGTGTTCAAAATTGCTCACGCTTATCCCAAGAGTCAAGAGTCCATTGTGAGATATCATATAAATCCTCTCCTTGTTGAAATGATGTAGTTTTACATGTTAAGTATACTTTTAAGAAAAAAAGGTGAGTAATGTTCCTTCAAGGGACACCGAACTTCCCACTAAATTCTCTAACCATAGAAGGACTCTGAACAAGTGATTTCTTCCTAGGCTTCCTCTTCCTCTCTATAGGGAACATCACTGAGATACATCTGGTTCTACTTGCCATCCATTTCTTCTTCTTTTTGTTTGTTTGTTTTGTTTTGTGTCACAAATGCGTTGTCAAAAATAGGTTGCCCATTAGAAGAACATCTCCAAGTTGTTGTCAACTTACATAGATGTTTAAAGACATTGTTTGTGTATTTTTTTTTTAAGTTACAAAAATAAATGTCTGGAATTTAAAATAGTCTTCACAGCATTCAATTCTTTCCAGTTACTTTGAATGAAGTGCTGTTGCAAATTAAGTTCTGATGGTTCATCACCTTAAATTATTGTTACTAAAGATCAGTGCAAAGAATATTAGAAATGTTTTCAATACATTGCCCTAAAAAAAATGTCAGTTTTTCTCGTTTCTCTGTCTTCATATGTTCAAGAGAATCACAGGAATGGGACATTGGAAGCAGTTGTTTGGATGCATATGGCAAATCTCCCATCTCCGAGTTTATGATGGATGTCAGTAAAGTTTGTGGCTGGATAACAGTGGTTCTACATCAAGGAGATTTATGGGGAGGATGCATTTAGTATTATTCATGAGCCACTTAACAAGCGTCAGCCAAGGATACAATATAGCCTTTGTTTATAGTCCCAGGAGGTCTTTAGAGGGCCTTTGAAAATTGAAGAGATTTTTTGATAAATGGTATAGGATCTTGAGGTGGGCCTGAAAGCTATAAGTGTATTTTCCTGTTAACTTGAAGAGTCCTACATTTCATCCTAACTTCCCCGTTTCCTCAATAAAAAATTATCAGATATTCTGCTGGTATTTTATTTTGCTATTGTTCTGCTACATTAAATAACCAAGAGGGACACATTTTATAGAAAAATGTTCATTTCACTCTCTATTACAGGAAGTTGGAGCATCTTAACAGGCTATCCAGACTATTTGAACAGAAATGAAGCAACATATGTTTGAAACTGTCTTTTATATTATATTCTTTATGTTTATGACCCACATTCTTCTCAATGAATCATTATTTATGGCAACTTACGTGTATAATAGTTTTGACTTAACCAGGAACTTCCGTTCCGCAGCTCACTGAAAGACCTGGGAATCAGACAATTGCATTGGCGTGGCAGGGCTGAATTAAATTAGAAAAACAATTCCACCAGTCTCATTAGTGTGAGAAAGAGTAGGGAGATACCTGATAGAACTGTTAACTAAGGGCAAGAGTTGATATCTTTAGACAAGAATTTTTAAAAATATTTTGGAATATCACTGGCTTTCTGAGCAATTTGCAACCAAAAAAAGGACCTTCAGAATGTGGCCATATTAGTAAGCAAAAAAATAAAAGCATTTTTGTTTTGATGAAAGAAGAGACCACGACAATGATTTCACCTTACATAATTCTTAAAAATGTTTCAGAAACATGTTTATTCGATCCACTTGATGGCCACTTTGCATAAGGTCTTGAATTGGAGTGTGCCTGAGATTACCGTTTGAGGTTCAAGAAATAGCTATTACTGTTGGAGAAGGAAACCTCATCGGAACAGCGTGGTTTATAGGCTTTATTTTATATCTGATGGTTTTTATGCTGAGAGCTTTATGCCACGTAAAATGCTTCGCCCTCAAGTCCATCCTTCCATCCAATTTCAATTATGGAGCTCCCGCCAAACCGCAAGAGGTAGGGCCTCAGACTTCCCATCCACTAGTGTCCAATAGGATTCGCAGCCCACAGAATCACCTGGCTCAAGTCCACAATTTTTTAGATGCAGACAAGGACAAGTTACTTGCAAAGCATCATACCACTTGTGAGGTGAAGGAAAAAGTGTTTATAAGAGTTTTTTAATCTATCTCTTATCAAATCCCAGAGATGTTCGAGGATAGTTTAAGTGCCCTCTGAGAGAGTCAGCTACTAAATCAATATACCTGGAGAGAATACACTTTTTTGAGAAGACATATCGTCTTATAACTGCTTGGAATTTAAACCAAGTTTAGACAAAGCCATATTAAAGTCTAGAAATTTAAATATAGTGTGGCTGTTGGAAAAAAAATGTGAAGCCATCATAAACAATCCACTGGCTAGATACTGAAAAATACACCACTTTTAATAATTCAACACACAAAGAAACATGCGCAAATAATTTGAAGGTTAACACATAAAAGCTGGGACAGTGAGAGGAGGGAAAAAGAAGGCTCACTCAAAAATTCTATTAATCCTCACTAATGTTCTCTTTTGCCTCCCCTAGGCACTAATTCTTCGGAAGAATGCCAAAATGCTAGATGATATTACCTTGAGTTTCCTGAGCAGAGAGCTCCTTTTAATAGTATGATACAGCAGTGTTTATGTTATAAAGGCTAGCAAGTAAACAGGGGCTAATGTTTGCAAAGTGGGAAGTGAATCTGGAGTTCATGAAAGGTATTTTGTTTACACCTCAAATAAGCCCAGTCGCTGGTCAAATAATTATCATGGTCTTTCTTAATTGTTGGCATCAATTGCCATGAATATATGAGGCTGGTCATTTTGCTGGTGCCAGCATTTTAAAATTGAAGGCCATCTCTGGGAACACATTCGTTTATTAACTCCTGTGGCCAGTGGCAGTCACCCCCAGCTTGTGCAGGGAAAATGGTGCATTGCTTCGCTTTAGTTACTGGCATTTGTAACATCCTGCTAATTCAAATCTTCCAACTAATAACCTATATTGTGCGAGGCAAGGGTGCTCAGAAGCAAAAGTGCTGACAGTTTGCAGATAAAGGGAACAAATGTCTTAAAAATCTCTACAGGTGCTTATCTGTCAAGGCAGTGATTAGAACACGCAAATATGATAGGGTTCACTGATAAAGATGAGGTGAGCGACTGTCAACAGAAGCCCCCGCATGAAGATCTGGGCCTGGTCGTCTGTCTACTTTCAAAGTTAAACTTAACCATATAATCACTTCTCTGGCAGAATTAGAGATAATCTGTGGAGGTGAAAAGCATCCCCCCACCCCGCAGCCCTGCAGTTTTATCTTCTTGTTCCTAAGAAACAAAGTGATGTAGTTTCCAATTTTAAAGTTGATATTGGAAGTAAAATTCTTTCTCCTGACATAAATATCACAGAGTATTAATTCTGAGATCTTGAAAACGTTGTGGGCTTTCAGATTGCAATTCATATAGAAACACACTGGGACATACATTCCTGATGTGAATTCCCACCTATCACCCCGCTCCACTTTCCGGAAGAACCCACCGACTTTGAAAGTTGTGCTTCCCCTTCCGGTTCAGGCTTCAGACAGGTCGTTGAGTGAATTCCAGGTGGAAGCCGTGCAGAAACAGAAGCAGAGATGGGAGAGCAGAGCAGTAATTCTGTCCAATCGAGGCAGCATCCAATGTCATCAGGTGACAAAACTTTAACCTTTCCAATCTATTCCCCTTTATTCTTTCCTTCATTCGGTGTTCATTTGAGAGCTATGACTACTGCACTTTAAAAACGGGGCAACTCAGGGATTCTCTAAAAAGAAAAACTTGGCCCCTGCCTTCAAGGAGCGTATGTGGGAGATACCTGCATGTGAAGGGCTCTAGTAACAATTCAATGCTTAGCAGGTTCCATATTTGATATAAATTAAAAATTTAACCCGTTTTTCAAGCTTATCATGTAGGTACTATTCAGATCTCCATTTTACATGTGAAGAAATGGAGCACAGAGAGATTGAGGAATTTGGGCTCACAGAGCTGGTAAATGAGAGAGCCAGATTTCAGACCAGAAGGCACAACCATGGTCAAGGTTCTCCCCACTTCTACCATCCTGCCACTTACTTAATCTACGGTGGAAAGACAAGAGAGTGAGACATTCAGGTGGGGGTGGGGGAGGGAGTGCTGGTAGAGAAGGCATGAAGAGCATTTGACTGGATGTGATCGAAGAATCCTTACAGAGAAAAACAAGGACATGAGCTCAAACTTTAAATTTGCCTGACTGTTCCTGGAAATAAACAAAGAGACCTCGTATCAGTTTTGGAAAAAAAAAAAAATATTAGTTTTTCATTTCTTTCCCTCCCTTTGTACAAATGTACTGTGCCAACCCTTCCCCTTGCATCAGTTTTTCAGCAACCTGAAAATTTGCATTGTAGGATCTCAGCCTCAAAGTTATCCTGTAATCATAATTTAGTTTATCTGGAAAGTGTGACTCTACTGTCAAAAGTCAGACATTACTTCTCCATAGCCAGGCTATTTTGAAGCTTAAACACTTCGATAAAACAGGAAGAATCTGTGTTGCCCCTAGTTATTTAGATTTAAATGCAATGAAATTTAATAAAAAGAGTTTTTTCTACTCTTTTCTTTTTTCTTCTCTGCAGTTTGGTCAAACTCGCCTCAGTAGTCCCATAGCTGTGAGTTACACCTCAGCGGTTAGGAAATCTAAACTCCTTTTGCTCTGAAAAGCAAGTAAGCACTGAAAATGGAAGGAAACGATGCATTTGCTCCAAAGTAGATTTCTATCAAATTCCATGCAGACGGAGTACGGGGATGCTCTTGATAGAATTCACTATCTGAAGTAACAACTTCCTGTTGAAGGCATTTTACACTCATGGTCCCAGACAAATATGGCCTCTCTTCCTTGCCTTCCTTCTTTCACAACAAATTTCTATGTTAACTAGAAGCTGACTGTTTCGAGGGATGCTGTAGTGAATTGTAGGATAGTAAGAAAGTCGTGGAGCTGATATACTGTGAGGGGAGCAGCTTAACAGCAGCTTTAACTGATAATTCCTAGTTTTCTGCAGGCTCATTAGCGCGAACAGTGCGGAATTGGTGAAACACTGTCCTAATCAGTACAGTTGTAGGTTAGGCATTAGACGTTAGGGTTTCCAGAAATTGGACCCCTGATAGCTCTTAGAACGAGAGCCTATGTCTTATTTCACTGTCCTAAACCACTGGAAAAAAATAATAGCCACAGCATGTTTAATTTCACTGTCTTGTAAGTATTGGAGGGGTGGGATCTTTTAAAATCACTTTTGGATTTTCATTAATATGTTTCATAATCTCTTGAGAAATTTCTAGCAAAGCAGCCAGTGAAATTGTGATAATTACAAGGTTTGGATTTTAATGAAGTATATTTTTGTGTGCTTTTTATTCAGATGCCTATTAGGTCACAAGGATAACATTAATAATTTATGTTTTACTTTTTCAGATTTTGATACAAATTGTCTTATACATCTAAATGTTATTTGCTAGAACATGATTGTCATTTTCCACTATTTGTGGACTAAGTGGAATTTCAGAATTCAACCCAGTCGTCACCTAATAGGACCTTAAAATAATGAACATAACATAAAATCAACCAACTCTTCTGCAATACACGAAGTGGGAAAGTTTAAGTATTCTGGTGACAGCCTTTAAGAAGAATAGAAAGTGGCACACCATTAATCAAGTTACTTGATATGTTGTAAAAAAGGTGGAATTGGGGGAAAACACTGATATTTCCACTGTATTCTCAAGACAGTAATGTCTGCAGGTATTCTTCTGAAGCCTTCGTACTGAGGACCCTTTTGTCCAAAGCATTTTAAGAAGGTCTCCTGTGAGGCCTTTTCATTAATCACCAGCATAGTCTACAGAGGAGTTTCCCAAAAGGGGTGGAGGAGACTCTTGTGTTGAGAGACCTTCAGAAACAGATGACAAGAGCACCCCAGCCCCGAGACGGGGTCATGTAGAGTGGAAATATGAGCTCCTAACCCTTGACCCCTTTGCCTCTTTATTTTGATTCCTTGAACAATGCACAGTTGGCAGGCACAAGCAGTGGCCAGTCCTTCTTTCTTTTGTTAGGCTTGGGAAAAACTCAGGGCAGCTCACTGTGACTCCCACCTAAGGGCTTGCCTGGTTTTTAATTAGAAAGAATTACAACTCGCACCATATTTTTTCAAATCATGGTTTTTAAAATGAACCAAGCAATAACACATTTTTCAAATTTCCACAGTCAAATGAACTTGTTGCAAAGCACTGTTATTTTATGAATGAGATTTTTTGGATGGATCTGCTTGCATATTTAAACCGTAGCTGTTTTGTCTTTTAGAGTTAATGTCTTCTCGGGGAGGTTTCACAAGTGTTAGTAGTCCCAGATCACAGAAGGATGTTAAGAAAAAGTACTACAACTATCGAGGAACAAGATTAATGTTAGCTATATATGTTCTTACAATCTTGTACAAGTCACAGCAAAAACTATGACCCTATAGCAAAAATTATAAACACAGCTTTTCCTAAAAACACACCTTAATCTAATTTAATGCTAAAATAATCTGGTCCCTTTATATTTGATAGATTCTGAGATTCGAAAGGCTTGTGTATTTGTGGCCCCAATCAAGTAAGTTGCCATGGTCTTTTGTCCAAAGAAAATAAAAAATGTAACATACAAAGAAGCTGCGGCATAAATGTCACATGGCTTTGGTTCCAACAGTTCAAAGAAGAATAAGCAGAGAGTTAATAGTCAACTAACATTCTGGGACATAGTACCAGAAAAAAAAAGATCTTGCTTTTCTATTTTTTCCTAGAGACAAACTTACCCCTGCCTTCCCTTTCTCTTTTTAGTTAGAGTTGTTTCACTGGTGAGTATTTACTTCCCAGCTAAACTTTTTAAAAAGTTAATTGGGCTTCTTACGGAGCTGGTGCTAGCAAATCTCATGTCTCAAGCAGCCTTGGTAGTCTATTTGTGGAATGTCAGCCCAGGTTCAAACACAATCACCAAAATTGAATATTTTAGTTATGAGGTTGAAATTTGAACAGTTCCCTTAGCATTTAATGAGACTTTAAAGTAGACCTCACCATCAGTGTTGTTTGTTTCTTAGACTACTGCACAGATGCTAAATCATTACCTCCTCGATTAGGACCTATAACCAAAACATAAATTAAATATGATACTCTTCTTCTCTTTGGAATGCATGATTTCTGCCGAGGGCACCCTGGAAGAATGCATTAGGCAATTACTCATTCATTAAAAATAAACTATGTCTAACAAAATATTTTAAAATGAGCTGCGCTATTTTTCACCTCAATTAGATACTAATTTTTTTTTTTTTTTTAAGTGCAAAGAAGCAGATTTGGGGAAGAAGATTATAGAGTTGAAGGTGAAACATCCAAATGTCACACTTCTGAAGGCAGTTAGACACGTAGGCCTGAAAGCCAATTTCAGGAGAATGGATATGCCCACAAGGAAGATATTTTAGAGGGAAAAAAGAAGAGATGCTAGGACCTACTATTGCAATTCATATCCTTGTGTTTTTTTGAGATATCACAATACTAAAGATAAATTATTGCTTTTTCCAGATTTGAAAACATACTATAACTTTAAAACATGTTCTCTATATGAATATGCTACCTCCCCTGTTATAATCTTAGGGATTTCATAAACTGACTTTTCTTAAGGAAACCTAAAAGATACCATAATACCGTTAGAGTTATTAAAAAGATCTATTTTCAGTTAATTAAGTTAAATTCAACATTGCCTCCTATCCTCTCTGTTTCTCATCCTTGCTCCTACTTTTCATTAGCGCCCTCCCTTCTCGATCATTACCTCCTTTCCACTTGTCTTGGACTCTTCCCCCTCCCTCTCACTAGCGAAACATGGGTCCCCATCCCCATTTAAAAATGTTCATGCCTCCAATTTAAATCAAAGCAAAAAAGGCACAATCCCTTCACTCATTCCACCTTTTACTATATTTCCTTTCACAGCTAAACTTCTAGAATTTGGTGTCCATATTCCCACACCCCATTTCGTTTGCACCCATGACAAGCAGGCTTCTGTCTTGACAAAACCCAGGAAATTGGCTTCACTAGCAACTCCCTGCTGCTAAATCTTATCTAAATCCCCAACCTCACTCACTTCTGTAGCATTTGACACTGCGGACAACTTCCTTTTCTCTGGATTCCTCCGGCAGCACACCCTCCTGAGCTTCCTTATCCTCCTTTTAAAAGCTGTGTATCTTGAAATCATTCTGAACTAAAAAAAGTTGCAAGAATTGTACAAATAATTCTCTTTGCCAAGATTCACCTATTTGTAATATTTTGCTACTTTTGTGTTCTCTTTCTTCTCAATAGATGATAGAGTAGCCAATAAAAAGCACAAAAATTCAAAAACCTGACAATACACCTTGAAAAACACTCTGGTTTACAGAATGACATCTGAAATAAGAAGACAGAGTGTTTCCTTGTTCAACCTCAGCTGAGCATGTACACATTGAACAGCTCCATTTTTTTTCACCCTTCTTGTATATCCATGAATAATGACAGAAAATGCCATGAGTATTGAACTTGGGGTTACCAATAAATTTTAAGGAGCAGCTGAATTCACAAATGTGGAATTTGTGGATAATTTGAAGATGAACTATCATAGTAATTTGTGGAAAGATACTTAGTATTATGTAAATAGTCTGAACCTCATTTAACCTCCACCTTCACCCCTGATTCTTCTTTGAATCAATTTTTACAATTATGATGGTGCAATGGTGATTCGATCATTCTTTCTATATTTATTAGCCATCATGTCACTGTAAGGGAAAAATTTCCCTCTCATCTTTATCTATCTATCTGACTATCATCTATCTTTCATTATTTTCTGTAGGGACTCATGGAATCAAATTTTGTTTAGTGATTTCTAGTATATTACTATTGTTCAGGCCTATGGGAGTCCCTTCATGTTGGCTCCTGGATCTTTGTGACATTTCTACATCATCTTTTCAGTACTTATTTCTGGTACCACCAATTATATCAGGCTTATCTTGAATGTTCCCTTCCCTCCCTTGTCACAGAAGTACCATCTTCTCAAGGGAGACTGGTTAATTTCTGTGGGGAGTGTTCCGTGGAGAATACTTCCTCCTCTCTTCGTCCCTTTGATGTCCTCTCTCAGCCTCTTTCTAGAGTGAGTTTTCTGTCATCCCTTACATGCAGGGATTTTTATGTTTCTGTTCTTGCCCTCTTTTCTTTGCACCTAAGTAATTGCATCACTTCCTTGCTGCATTTCTCTCTTGAGTATCAGAGCTTCCCACCCAACTTCAAGTAACTTCTGCTGCACTGGTTATGTTTGTAATTAGTGTAGTTAGTTCCTAAAATCATAGATAATCAATGAACACTTTTATGACAACAGGATAGGGATTAAGTCATCTCAAATTGTGTTTTACTCTGTGCATATTCTACTTGGACAGATTTTCTCTAGCCTTAATTATATCTGACTAATTATGTGGTAATTCATCATGTCAGAATGGGTTCCTATTGTGGTCTTTTTTTAGTTTTAGAATTATTTTTACTAGAAAATTTTAACAAATCAACAAATAAGATTGTAATATAAATACAGGACAGGAAATTAAATTCAAATTTCAGGTAACGAATGAGTAATTTTCTAGGAAAATATATCCCAAATAAGTTTTTCCATGATTAATCTGAAATTCAAATTTAATTGGATGTCCTATATTTTTATTGCTTAATCTGATATCCCAGTCAATAGATTATAAATATTTAATAGGATATAACATCTAATTGAATATAACAATATATGAAGTAATGTAAAGCACTCTCATATTATCTTGAAGTAAAAATAAAATTGTGTTGAAAACTTATGAACTGCTATTATAGAAAAGAATGAAGAAAAAAAAAAAGATCCAATTTTCCTGACTGACATACTTTGGACATTTCATAAGGATCCTCTGAATTATAATTTAATTTAAATTATTTTAAATATATATATTTAAAATTATACATACAAGTTATATATATATATATACACAAATACATTTAAGCACTGTTCATCACTGTGATGATGTATCAACATGGTGTGGCAATGTTCCCCATTCTCAATGGTGAGTGTAGTGGGCTATGCCACATGATACAAAGCAGAACATGATTTGTGGAGGATACAAAGAAATGAATGCAGGATGATCTCAAGTTAGCACCAATACTCCAAGTCCCCACTCACACGGAAGACTTCAGCTTCCCAAGTATACAAAAAGATCTGGACAGAGCAGAAACTATGTTGGTAAACAGCAAAAGTACACTGAAAGACAAAACAGTGGAAAGCACAAAGAATGGGTGTAATTTAATTCCTCTAATACATAACTCAAAATTCTAGCATGTGAATTTTTACAGTAAACATAAAACTGGCTCTATTCACTGGTGTGGATTAATAGTGTAATACCACAATCAATTCATTTTTTTTACTATCAAAGTAGAGAGAAATAAATAATTGATTCAAATGTGTCTATGATTTTAATGGTCATACCAGAATTAAGAACTTCTATGCAATCTCATCAAACTCTACTTTTTAGTGAAACGTGTTTGAGTTGAGTTAAAAAGAATAGATTCTAATATTAAAGGTGTCAGTTTCAATGACCAATTTAAATGGGAAATACTCTTGAGTTTTTAGTTCACTGGGCATAGGATATTTCCATTTTCTCTTATGAGAATTGCAAGTTTGGATGGCCTGTACTAGAGTAATGGGTAGAAAGTTTAAGAAACCTAATACAGTTTTATATTCAATTACAGTTTTAACAGAGAATAAAGAAAAATAATAAAAAAATACAGAAAAAACTCTAGGGATATGACTCAATATATATATTGATTATGGATAGCAGTTTGTTGGGATGAGGATTCTTTATTGACTAAGATAAATTGATTGTTACCTTTGTAAGAAGTCTACCTTGCTAGTCATCAGTTGCATCTACTGCATGCATGATTAAGAACTGTATTCCTATTGTGGACAAAAAGCATGGTGCTGGCCCCAAGAAGCCTATGCCTGTGGAATGGAAACTATGTGCTGTGTTGGTAAACCAGGTAGAGATTTTGTAAATATTCCCACTCAATAAACCCTGAAGTTGTATATGAACTTTGGTATTTAATAAGATGTGCTTAGATTTCCTCCTTCAAGATATTCCTTGGCACTGGACTAGCCAACAGCAAGTGGAAAGAAAAGTGATAAGTAGTTTATCCCTGAATTTTTTTTTTTTTATTAAATGATAAATGAAGAGTTAAGCCTTTTTATGTAGAGGAGACATGCTTGACAATTCTGAAGAAGATTAATGGAAATCTGGATTCTATAAATCATTAAAATGTTTTCCAGTTTAAGAGACTGTGACACATGGCAACAATATAGATCTAGCAATGGGGAATCTTACTCATTTAGTGCTTTCTCTAGGATTTCGCTCGTTGGCTCACACTTTCCATAACAAAGTTCCTCATGGGGAATTATTATTCGGTGGGTGTGAAGTTTCAGGTAAGCAAGATGAATAAGCTCTCGAGAGCTGCTATATGACATTGTACCCATAGTCAACCATAATGTTTTGTGCACTTAAAAATTTGTTAAGAGGGTATTTAACATAATCCTATCCACAACAATCAGACAACAAAAAGAAATAAAAGACATCCAATTTGGTAAGGAAGAAGTAAAATTTTCACTAATTTCAGATGACATGATATCCTATATAGAAAATCCAAAAGACTCCACCCAAAAACTGCTAGAACTGATAAACAAATTTGGTACAGTCTCAGGATACAAAATCAATGTACAGAAATCTGTTGCATTTTATACACCAATAATGAAGCATCAGAAAGAGAAATTAAGGAACAAATCCTATTCACAACTACACTGGAAATGATGACACCTAGAACTAAATCTAACCAAAGAAGTGAAAGACCTGTACTCTGCAAACTTTAAAGAAAGTGAAAGACTTTCACTTTGAAATCTGAAAACTATAAAATACTGATGAAGGAAATTGAAGATGACACAAAGAAATGGAAAGACATTCCATGCTCAGGTATGAGAAAAACAAATACTGTTAAAATGTCTATAAACCCAAAGTAATCTATACATTTAATGCAATCCCTATCAAAATACAACCAGCATTTTTCACAGAACAAGAACAAACAACCCTAAAATCTGTATGGAACCACAAAAGACCCTGAAAAGTCAAAGCAACCTTGAAAAAGAAAAACCAAGCTAGAGGCATCACAATTCTGGACTTCAAGTTATATTACAAAGCTGTAGTGATCAAAACAGTATAGTATCAGCACAAAAATAGACACATAGACCAGTGGAACAGAATAGAAAACCCAGAAATAAACCCACAACTATATGGTCAGCTAGTCTTTAACAATCTCCAAGGCAAGGGAAACAAAAGCAAAAATAAAAAGCTTCTACACAGTGAAGGAAACAACCAACAAACTAAAAGGCAAACTATGGAATGGGAGAAGATATTTGCAAATGACAGATCTGATAAGGAGTTAGTATCCAGGGGTGGCTGGGTGGCTCAGTAGTTAAGCATCTGCCTTCAGCTCTGTTGATGATCCCAGCATCCTGGGATTGAGTCCTGCATCAGGCTCCCCGCTCAGCAGGAAGCCTGCTTCTTCTCCCACTCTCACTGTGTCTCTGTCAAATAAATAAATAAAATCTTTTAAAAAAAGAGTATCCAAAATATGCAAAGAACTTACAAAACTCAACACCCAAGAAATGAATAATCCAATTAAAAAATGGGCAGAAGATATGAACAGACATTTTTCCAAAGATGGCCAACAGACATATGAGAAGATAATCAATGTCAGTTGGCATCAGAAAAATACAAATCAAAACTACAATGGGATATCACCTCAAAATGTCAGAATGGCTAAAATCAACAACACAAGATATCTAGGAATAAACCTAACTGAAGAAGTAAAGGATCTGTACTCTGCAAACTATAGAACACTTATGAAAGAAATTGAGGAAGACACAAAGAAAATGGAAAAACATACCATGCTTATGGGTTGGAAGGACAAATATTGTTAAAATGTCTGTGCTGTCCGGAGAACACATTCCATGCAACCCCTATCAAATAACCATTAACATTTTTCACAGAGCAGGAACAAATAATCCTAAAGTTTGTATGGAGCCAGAAAAAGACCCTGAATAATTAGAGGAATGTTGAAAAAGAAAACTAAAACTGGGGCACATGGGTAGCACAATGGGTTAAGCCTCTGCCTTCAGCTCAGGTCATGGTCTCAGGGTCCTGCATCGGGGCTCTCTGCTCAGCAGGGAGCCTGCTTCCTTCTCTCTCTGCCTACTTGTGATCTCCCCATCAAATAAGTAAATAAAATCTTAAAAACAAAACAAAACAAAAAACAAAGCTGGTGGGATCACAGTTCCAGACCTCAAGCTCTATTACAAAGCTGTAATCATCAAGACAGTATGGTACTGGCACAAAAACAGATGCATAGATCAATGAAACAGAATAGAGAACCCAGAAATGGACCAATTCTATGGTCAACTAATTTTTGACAAGCAGAAAAGAATATTCAAAGGAGAAAAGACAGTCTCTTCAGCAAATGCTTTTGGGAAATTGGACAACCACATGCAGAAAAATGAAACTGAACCATTTTCTTACATCATACACGAAGATAAACTCAAAATGGATGAAAGACCTAAATGTGAAAAAGGAATCCATCAAAATCCTAGAGAACACAGGCAGCAACCTCTTTGACCTCAGCTGCACCATCTTCTTGCTAGACACATCTCTGAAGGCAAGGGAAACAAGGCAAAAATGAACTATTGGGACTTCATCAAGATAAAAGGCTTTTGCACAGCCAAGAAAACAGTCTCCACAACTGAAAGACAACTTACAGTATAGGAGAAGTTATTTGGATATGTTGGATCAGATAAAGAGCTCCAAGATCTATAAAGAGCTTGTCAAAAACTTAACACCCAAAAAACCAAAAAACCCAGTCAAGAAATGGGCAGAAGACATGAACAGACATTTCTCCAAAAAAGACATACAAATGGTCAAAAGACATAAAAAATGTTCACCATCACTTGGCATCAGGGACATATAAATCAAAACCACAGTGAGATACCACCTCACACCTGTCAGATCAGTTAAAATTAACAAGTCAGGAAACAACAAATGTTGGCAAGGATGCAGAGAAAGGGGAACCCTCTTACACCCATGGTGAGAATGAAAGCTAGAAGAGTCACTCTGGAAAACAATATAGAGGTTCCTCAAGAAGTTAGAAATAGAGCTACCCTGCAACCTACCAATTGCACTACTAGATATTTACCCAAAGGATATGAATGGTGTGACCCAAAGGGTCATGTGCAATCCAATGTTTATAGCAGCAATTTTCACAATAGCCAAACTATGGAAAGCCCAGATGTCCATTGACAGGTGAATGAATAAAGAAGATGTGGTATATATACAATGGAATATTACTCAGCCATCAAAAAAGTTGAGATCTTACTATTTACATTGACATGGATGGAACTGGAGGGTATTTGGCTGAGCAAAATAAGTCAACTAGAGAAATATAACTATCAAGTGGTTTCACTCATGTGTGAAATTTAAGGGGAAAAAACCAGGATCATAAGGGAAGGGAGGGAAAAATAAAACAATATAAATCCAGAAAGGGAGACAAACCATAAGACACTCTTAACTATAGGAAACAAACTGAAGGTCCTTGGAGGGGAGATGCAGAGGAGGGGTTAACTGAGTGATGGGCATTAAAGATGACACATGATGTAATGAGCACTGGGTGTTATATACAAATGATGAATTACTGAACTCTACATCTGAAACTAATGATGCAGTATATATTAACTATTGCATTTAAATTTAAAAAGTTACAAAAAAAGAAAAGAAAAGAAACAACAGATCATAACAAGGATGTGAAGAAGGAGGAACTCTCTTGCAGTGTTGGTAGGAATCCAAACTGGTACAGCTACTCTGGAAGAGTATGGAAGTTCCTCAAAAAGCTAAAAATAGAACTACTTAGAATCCAGCAATTGCACCACCAAGTATTTACCCAAACAATACAAAAATATTAATTCAAAGAGATACATGCTGCCCAATGCTTGTAGCAGCATTATCTACAATAGCCAAATTACGGAAACATCCCAAGGGTTCAACAACTGATGGATGGGTAAAGAAGAGTTGGTATGTATATACAATGTAATATTAAGCAGCCATAAAAAGGATGAAATCCTGTCATTTGCAACAACATGGATGGAGCTAGAGGGTATTATGCTAAGTGAAGTAAGTCAGTCAGAGAAAAACAAATACCATATGATTTCACTTATGTGTGGAATTTAAGAAATAAAACAAATGAGCAAAGGGACAAAAAAGGATAGAGAGAGGCAGAGCAAGAAAACAAACTCTTAACTGTAGAGAACAAACTGATGATTACCAGAAGGGAGGCGGGAGTCAGGGGATGGGTAAACAGATGATGGGGATTAAGGAGGGCACTTGTTTTGATGAGCACTGGTGTTGTATAGCAGCATTTAAATCACTGTATTGTACACCTGAAACTAATATTACACTGTATGTTAACCCACTGGAATTCAAATAAAAACTTTAAAAAATTGTTAGAAGGGTAGATCTCATGTTGTGTTCTTACTGCAATAAAATAAAAAATATATATATATAAAAGAAGAAAACAGTTCTTCTAGATTAACTTCATAATTTTTTTTTTTTTTGCTGTTTGATGGCATTCAGAAAATAAATATGTAAGTCAACTAGAGAAATACAATTATAAAATGGTTTCACTCGTGTGGAACTAAACATTTAAGTGTTAACTAAACACTTAAATAAATGTTCTGGGGGAAAAATCCAACATTTAAGTGTTAACTAAACACTTACATAAATGTTCTGGGAAAAAATCCTGAGACATCAAGATACAAGCTATTTTTTTTTTTTTTACAAATTAATATAGTAATGTCTAATTTCTAAGGTATATGTAGTAATTTCTAAGGTATATATAGATATCAGGATATAAGCTATTTTTGATGAATTATTATAGTAATGTCTAATTTCTAAGGTATTTATTTCACATAGGAGATCTAATTCTATTTTCTCCTTTACCCAATCTCCCTAAGCACTGGGGACATACTGTAGAATTAGAATTGGCTGTCTGCAGCTCTCATATACACCATTGTATCTTTATTACAAGAGCCTGACGTGTCTCTTAGCTGATGTGACTTCCATCTACACAGAAAAACCTTGTCAGAATCCAGTTAATAACAGTACTTGACACATCTCTTTTAAACATGTTCTAAAACATAGGATCAGTACTTACATACGGCTGCAAGTAAATTAATTACAATGTCTAATAAAATATACTTTCCATTTTCATTTTGATTCTCAATCCTGTGGAAATTCAAAATTTTGAACTCTAGGGAAGAAATAACTGAGGCTGTGATTCAAGCTCAGGAAAATAAAGTTTATTCTTTTGAAGTTAAGAAGAGTTCTTAAAATATGCTTTAGCATTTCCAGCTCAATATAGCCAAAAAGAAAATGTCTCCCAGTAGGTAAGGAAGTGACAGGTGTGGTGTACAGATCTGGAACCGGAATTTGGCTGCTTCCTTTCCTCATCATGGGAGATGGACTCTTTTCCACAGTGGAAATGTACTTGAGGAGAATCAGCCAGAACCTTAGAAATACTCTGTTAAGTGCAGGCACATCCTTTTGATGATATAGAGGTTTGTTGTAAGAATTAAGGACATAACAATTTAGTTTCTCAAAGTGCAAACAAATTTTAGCTGAGGAACTTTCTTAAACTTAGTTTCAGAATGTGAACAATGACAGGAAACATGCTTAAAGTCGGCTCCCTCATTTTTTGGCATTCTCATTATTAGAGAGGTTTTAATTGTAACCATGTGGTTCATATTGAATCTGACAAGTCATGTAGCGATTAAAAATTGGAATGCTTTGACAGCAGGGTGAGCATGCGGATCAGTTGCTGTGTAACTCCCCATGATGGGGAGAGCCTGGCAAATGACTAGGCTCTGGTCAGGGGGGAGTCTTCAGCATCAGTGCACAAGGCAGAGAGGACTGACCAATCTCACCAGGACAGCACCTGGGGATGGCAGACGCACTGACCACTTCCACTACTTGCTGATCTTTCCCTTGTGCTGTTTCTCTGTAAAAACAAAATGGAAATGGATTTTTCACAGCCTTGGAATGTAGATTTTATGATTGGTTCTGTAAGTCAAATGGGAGCCTTACATACAGTCTCATATTTAAAAATATCTATATATGTACATATACATATCTATATAATTATGTACTTATATGTATCTTGCAAAAAGATAATGTATTATTATAGCTGTATATCTGTGAGCAAAACTTAAGGGTGAGAACTTCTAATTTCTGTTCATTTCTATTATTCAATGTCAAGCAGTCACAAGATGATTATTTTATCAGCTTTTTCCCTAATTTTAGTATAAATTGGAATCTTCATTTTCATCTAATGTATATCTTTGTTAATGACATGATAATCTTTTGCTGGTGCTGATTGATTTTCAGAACCCATAGAGAACATCTTGCTAAAAACTTCAGGTTTAAAATTAATGCTATTGAAATAAGTCAATCAGAGAAAAGACCACTGTCATATGGGTTCACTCATATAAGGAATATAAGAAACAGGGCAGAGGACCATTGGGGAAAGGAGGGAAAACTGAATGGGGAGTCATCAGAGAGGGAGAACAATGATGAGAGACTCTTAACTACAGGAAACAAACTGAGGGTTTGGTGGGAGGATGGGGTAACTGGGTGATGGGCATTAAGGAGGGCAGGTGATGTGAAGAGCACTGGGTGTTATATGCAACTAATGGATCATTGAACATTACATCAAAAACTAATGATGTACTGTAAGTTGGCTAATTGAATTTAAATTAAAAACAAAAAAATAGAATTATGATCTTAAGCAAAAAAATAAAATAAAAAATAATAAAATGAAATAAATTCTATTTACAAAGAGAAGAAACTCTTCCACAAGTCCTATCCATGTATGTGTGAAAAATGTGTTCCCATTTAGCACTCAAAGTTTTTTTTCAGTAGGAGTAGTATTTCCTTAGAGTGTTTGAACCCATGGAGTACAAAGCAAAGAAATCAAAGCAGAAAGTTCAGAGGACAAAATAAACTTACAAAGGAAAAAATGTAAATGCTATTTTCAATATTAACAGTGTAATTGTCAAATTTATAACCTACAGATTTTAATATTTTAGGATTAGTATAAAATATCTTTAAGCTCCATCTCATTGAAACAGCATTATAAATAGATATCATGATTTAGGCTAAATGGACAATTTGAAAAAAGACATTTTTGGTCATTTTATTTTATCAGAAATTTTCAGAAAGGTAAGATGGTGAGTAAACAACCACCAATGGTAGCTGGTTGTGTGTGTCCGTCTATGTGTGTTAGTTACCATTATGAGCTCATAGATACTTTTTTAAAGTATACTTCATTCTTTAATATTGCTGAATAATATTCCATTGTGTGGGTATGTCACATTTTATTTAGCCATTCACGTGTAGATAGTCATTCAAATGCTTTTTGGCTATTATGAATAATGCTGCTATGAATGTCCATCTACTAGTTATTATGTAGACTTATATTTATCTAGGGTACAAAACTAGTTGTGGAATTCCTGTGTCATATAACTCTATGTTCAACATCTTTAAGAACTGCCAAGTGGTTTTCCAAAATGGCTGCCCATTTTACATTCCCACTGACAATGAGTTAGGTTTCCATTTCCTCCATATCCTTGCCAATACTGGCAATTTCTGCCATTTTTATTTATTTTTTATTTAATTATTTTTAAAATATTTTATTTATGTCCTTGAAAGAGCACAAGCAGGGAGAGCAGCAGAGGGAGAGAAAGAGGGAGAGGGAGAAGCAGGCTCACCACTGAGGAGGAAGCCCAATGTGGGGCTCAATCCCAGGACCCTGGGATCATGACTGAGCCAACAGCAGACACTTAACCAAATGAGCCCCCCAGGTGCCCCTCTGCCTTTTTTAGTAGAGCCACTTTCTTTGTGAATGAGTGATGTCTCTGGTTTTGATTTGCCTTTCCTAAATAATGAATGATGTTGAGTCGTGTGTGTGTGTGTGTTTATTATCATTCATATATCTTCATTGAAGAAATGTCTATTCAAATCTTTGGCCCACTTTTATAATTGGGTTGTCTTTTTATTATAGAATTTTAAGAGTTCTTTATATATTCTGGATACAAGTTCTTTATCAGAAGTATGATTTTCAAATATTTTCTCCCAGTCTATAGGATGTCTTTTCACTTTCTCGATGATGTCATTTGTAGCACAAAAATTTTTAATTTTGATGCAGTTCAAAATTTTGCAGTTTTGATCTTCTTATTGCTTGTGGTTTTTTGGTATTGAATCTAAGAAATTATTACCTAGCCCAAGATCATGAAGATTCACTCCTGTATTTTCTTCTAAGAGTTTTATAATTTTAGCTCTTACATTTAGGTGGAGAATCATTTATTTCCCTAAGGTGGGGTGCACATTGCTACAGAATTCTCATGACTTGTTTTCCAGTGGACAAAGCCTGGAAATAAATGATAAACACACACACACACACACACACACACAAACACACAGTGAATTTGAATCAATATTGATATTTTTATTTTAAGATTATATAGATTTGCTTAGGCTTTATATTTTATTTTTTTCTCTAACTCAAAAATTTGTGGTTTCCAAAGATATTAATATAATTGTTTATTTTACTTATATATAAGTTATACCTATAACTTCAAAATTATATTAATTTACCATTAAAATTAAGAATTGTGAATAAAGTTTAAGATTTTTTTATCTTTTGAATATACTACACTAAGGATATCCAATCAAATATTATATTTCAAAATTAAAGTAATTCTTTTGTTTCTGCGTGGTTATTCACCCAACTAATATAAAGTTAGGCTCACTTGCTTTAGTTGTTTTTCAATTTTTATGGAATTTTCCAATTTAAATTTGTGTCTAGATACAAGTCAGTTATGTTGATTGTTTTTACCTGTATTGTTTTATGATTGTTTTCAATCATGTTAAATAGTTATTCAGCTCAGTAACAAGCTATACCACAAAACCTTGCTTCCATTCCTGTCTCATTCATTTTGTTCCTTTACTCCCCCTGAAAGTAACCAATTTTATTAATTTTGATGGTTTTTTCCTTTATATGTTTTTGAAAATACAAGCAAGTAATACATATTAATAACTGTATTTCCATCACTTTCTTAGGTAAAAATCAGCATACTTGCTTTTTTCATAAAACTATCAGGAGAAAGATATCACGCTCATTCATTTTGTAATAAAGCTTCTCCAATATGTGAATGTACCAAGTACATTCAAGACCAAATAGTTTACAGATTGATAGCTAAGTTAATTCTATTCTTTGGTATGAAAGGACCACTGCCAGCAACTTGTCGGGTCCTCACTCTGTATTTTTGCCAGTACCTCCAATATATGTGGAATATATTCTTTTTTTTTTTAAAGATTTTATTTATTTATTTGACAGAGAGAAATCACAAGTAGATGGAGAGGCAGGCAGAGAGAGAGAGAGGGAAGCAGGCTCCTTGCTGAGCAGAGAACCCGATGCGGGACTCGATCCGAGGACCCTGAGATCATGACCTGAGCCAAAGGCAGCGGCTTAACCCACTGAGCCACCCAGGCGCCCCTGTGGAATATATTCTTAGAGATGAGATTACTGAATATGGCAGATGTAGTCTATGCTCCCTTTTGATCTCCCTTCTTCCCACTTCTATGTTCTCCTTCCCCAGCCTCTTTGAGAGAGTCTTTGACTCTTTTTAAAAAAGTTTTATTTATTTATTTTAGAAAGGGTGAGAATACAAGCTGTGGGAGGGGCAGAAGGAGAGGGAGAGGGAATCCTAAGCAGGCTCCATGCCCAGATGTGGAGCCCAATGTGAGACTTGGTCTCAAGACCCTGACATCATGACCTGAGCTGAAATCAAGAGTCAGACACTTACCCAACTGAGTCACCCAGGTGCCCAGAGTCTTTGCTTCTTATGGCCCTTAGTTGCAACTAGAGGGCAGCCCTCAGGATACTGGAGTAGGCATCACTGAATTTACCTCCTTTGAGGGGGGCTTTTTGCAAAGGATGAATTGGTGTCAAAGTGTGAAATCAGACAGAAATTTTTTCTGAAAACTTTGTGTGAAAGTGAAATCTTGTGAGACATCTTCATCTTCCTTGCCATCACTCCCTTAGCAGTTTCCTAGGAGCACTTCCCTAATTACCCATTTGTACGTGAATCATCTCTTCAGAGTCTGCTCTTAAAGAACTGGATTCAAGATTCTGAGTATATGTAATTTTGCCAGATATTACCAAAGTTCCCGCCAC